>NC_051440.1:3996382-4027808 GCF_001649575.2 Kryptolebias marmoratus
TCCTAGGTTTTTCTTGCCACGCCACGATTACGGATACTAAGGATCACTTACCTGGAACCACGCTGCTACTTACCTTGCTTGATCTAATTCGTCACTCCTGGAACACCTGGAATTCTCTCCTCCTCTCATCGGCGCTGCATTCACCCTCTGGATCTGTAAGCAAACAAAGAGACATTATAACGACTTCCTTGTTGCCGTGTGGATCAAGACCTGTACCCGAGACTCACCTAGCTCTCCTTCTCTTGCAGACCACTCCGGACACCGCCCACTGTATATAGTCTCACCCTGTCCGTGTTTTGGTCTTGGTTTCGCTTTTCTGGACAGTACCTCCCGAGTTATGACAATTTTGGCCAGCCTGAAGCACACCTGTGCAATAATCATGCCGTCTAATCCGCCTCTTGAGATGCCACACCTTTGAGGGGGATGGATTATCTCGGCAAAGGAGAAGTGCTCACAAACACAGATTCACACAAGTTTGTGAACAACATGTGAGAGGCTTATTGTCTAATTTGAAAAAGTCCTAGATCTCTGAGTTTAGCTCATGAAAAATGGGAGCAAAAACAATGGTGTTGTGTTTGTATTTTGTTCAGTATATGGGGGACTCCCAAAGTTGGAGGACTTGGAGGAGTTGAAGCAGTTAGAAGAGTTGGAAGACTCCTTGAGTTGGAAGGGTTGAATGACTACCTATGTAGGAGGAGATGAGGAGTTTGAGGAATTGAGATATCTGAAGATTTGGAGAACTCCTTCAGTTGGGTTTAAGGTGTTGGGGGAGTTGGAGGATTTGGGAGACTCACTGATTTGGAGGAGTTCAATGAGTTGGAGGACTCCCTCAGTTCAAGGAGTTAGTTGACTGTCTAAGTTGAAGAAGTTGGACTACTCCCTTAATTTGAGGAGGTAGAGGTATACCTGGTTTGGAAAAAAGGAAGGACTCACTGAATTGGAGGAACCTGTGAATTGAAGGAACTTAAAGAGTTGGATAGTGAGAAGACTCTCCAAGTTGGAGGAATTGGAGGACTACTTGAGTTACTACTTGAGTTTTAGGGGTTGGCGAACTCACTGAGGTGGAGCATTTGGCAAAGCTGAGGGACTCCCTGACTAGTTAAAGAATTTACAGGACTCACTGAGATGGAGTTGTTGGAGGACTCCCTGAATTGGAAGAGTGAGAGGTTTGGGGGAGTTGGATGAGTTGCAGAAGGTGAAACAGTTGCAGGACTTCCCGAATTGGAGGAGGGTGATGGAGGAGTTGGACGACTCCCTGATTTGGAGAAGTAGAATCAGTTAGAAAACCCTCTGAGTTGGAGGAGGTGAAGGACTCTCTGAAGTGGAAGAGTTGGGGGGGTTTCTGGATTAGAGGGGGTTGAGAAAGTAGAGGAGGTTGAGATGTTAGAGGATGTGAAGGAATAGAGGACTGAGCCAGAAGATTTGGATGGATTTAAGGAAGTAAATGGGCTGAAATTGTTAGAGGAGTTGGAGCTACAGCATCAGCCATGCTGTTAGGAAACTGATTTAAAAATTCAGAAAGAATGAACAATTGAAATGTTAATTGATTATTTTAGCCATGGATGATGGAGAAGTTCCTCCAGAGCGGCCCGCTCAGTATACTCCTTTGCTAAACACACCTGAAGGAAGTAGAGACAAACTGAAATGAAAAAGACAAAGACATATTTAAGGTTAACAGTCATGTTAAAGTAACGACAGACTTCAATTTGTGTTGTGTGTGTTTATTTCTACATATTGGTATCTGCTCACTCTTATGTAACCTGCATGTCTTACCCAAAGACAGCTTGCTGCTAAGTTAAATTCCCACCTTTTTTAATTGAATTTTTAGATAAATAAATTAAACAAATCCCTGAAGCACAATAGCTGAAATTTCAGGTTCGACATAGTCTAAATAGGGGGCCCAAACCTTGAGGAAAAAGTCCACCTTGGAGTGTAAAATGCATGTCAAATATTCTAATGGAACTAGGTCCTGCAGTACCCTTTGCCAGCCTTAAACAGTGGGTCCTCTTGCACTAGTCCATTGCATCAGGATATTTTTCCTTGCAGCAAAAGTGAGTATGCAATACAGTCTTTCTTTTTTTATCATTCGAGGTCACATTTTTATCAGGCAATCCTAAAAGTAGAGAAAGAGGATTCATTTGTACATATATTCCTAATATTTTCTGTATTTCACAAATTATATCAGATCAATATTTCTGCAACCACAACCACGACCAAAAACAATGTGTCAAAGTCCCAATTTCTGTTTTACACTTAAGACACATGGGAGAGAGATCGGGACCAAAATAGTGTCTGCAATTTGGTGAAATATGCATCCTATGTACAATTTTAAGTTGTATAGATCTTGTCCTATTGCAGACAGAGATGGATTTGGCAAATTTCCAAATCTTACTCCAATTTTCATCATTAATTAACACTGAAACTTTACACTCCCAAGTGTCCCTCAGTGTGTGCAAAGAGGCCATACAGACAGAAGATAATAACTTGTATAACATGCTTATAGACATCTTTGTATTTTCCAAAAATACTACTCTTTCAGCTGTTGAGACTACCACATTTCTTGCCAAAGTTGTACTATGCTGGACACAGTGTCTTAGTTGCAGGTAAGAAAGAGGTCTTGTCTGGGGAGATTATATTTCATGGATAGTTGTGCAAATGACATCAGTGTGTTTTCAGAGAAAACACCTTTCATCATTACAATACTTCTATCCCTCCATACCTTGAAACCCTTATTGGTCAAACCAGTCTGAAAATCCAGATTATTCACTATAGAGGTGAAAGGTGATGTGAAGGTTTGCCGTAATTTCAACTTGGCAGACTCACCCAGCTGTCCGTCATCACCTATCATGGATCATCGCTCCCAGCTGCCAAATCGTGTCCAGGTGCAGGATATAAGGCTCCCCGCCCATGGCTCCTCCTGCTCGCCAGCCAAGTCTCGTGCTTAGCAAGCTCCGTGCTCCTGACCAGCTCGCCTCAGCGGCCGCACTTATCCCCTCCGGCGATTCTTTCCCTTCGCCCCCGCCTCTCCCCGCTTGCGCCAAGGGAACCAGGAAGAAGTCACCGGGGCCGCCCCGGCTCCTCCAGCGCCCCCGCTCCAGCTTCTGGGTCTTCCTTCGTCAGACGCCGCCTCGATGCTACCGCTTCAGCAGCTTCTCCGTCGGCTTCAATCTCCGGAGTCGCCCCCTACCCCGCTTCGCAGTCCGTCCTTTGGTTTATCTTTAGTACATCTTAGTCATATCGGGTGTCTTATGTTTAGCTCTATATTTTCGATATCGTTGTTTTATGACCGTATTTTTAGATTTGCATGTTGTACAGCACTTTGTACTGCCCTGTTGCTGAAGTGCTGTATATAAATAAATTTGACTTGAATTAAAGAGTAACTTAAATTTTAATTTACTTTCCCTAGATATCTAAAGGTATTCGCATTCTTCTCATGTCATATTTTACTCCTTCCAGTGCTGTCGTTTCTAGGTTAGTTTTCCAATCAGAGTTCAGCTTCCCTTCGTTGCCAGGCCGTATGAAATCTGCCCAGGCCTTCAGAGTCAACAATGCTGGCGTCTGTCCTCTGTTCGTGTTCAGGCAAATGCGGTTGATGGACGGTTGCCATGGCCAATCGCGTCAGGAGTAGGGTCAGTGGGGCCCTCTGGCTGGCCTAGAGTTGAGCGTGTCATTTGCACGTCCTGTGATTGGATACGGATTCTTGCTAGTTGAGCCACGGCAGTGCTATGCAGATAATCAGTCACTCCCAGGCATGTCAATCATTAAAACTTCTAATCCCCAACGGCTGAAATGGAGCCATACGTTGATTTGGTTGCTGATATACTGGCAAGGCTGCTTTTAAGAGAGGCTAGATCTAATTGGAGGAGGTCAGCCGACCCTGAGCTAGCTATCCTGTTCCAGAATGGATTCGTGTCGAATAAGTGTTTTGGGGGGACACAGCCATCTGTTTTTTTTTTTTCTGGCGTGCGCAAACATTTCATCTATTTTATTTAGTTTGTCAGTAGCATACCCGATTCGTTCTAATTGCTGGTGCAGGTTCGTCGTTTTTAAAATGTGCCGGATAATGGCTCCTTTTGTTCACATCCCAGGTGATGCAATGCCAAGTAGTGCTAAATGTGTTTTCAACTACTCCCCAATCCTGGTGTTATAAATGCTGGCATAATGAGAGGCGTTTATTGGCTTCATTGGACATCACAAAAGGCCTAAGTGTGAAACTCACCGCCCGCCACTAGTAGACCAGGACTCCTGAATTGCAGCCCGTATTAAAGGGGCTTGTCTAGCCTCACACTGCCTTTCCCTCCCCTTCCTCTATCGTGCCACGTTCATGCTCTCTGCCTAGGCCGGCCGTTCGTGCCTGTACAGGCCCTCGTCTCCCCCAGGCTTCACCAAGATCCCGCAGGGGCAGTACTGTCTGGTCTCTCCGTTACTCCAAACTCCCGTCGTCGACTGTCTCGTCGCTTCCCTGTTCAATTTCACCGCTGCGATTTGCCTAGCCAGTCCCCGTCTCATCTGGGGCCTATCATCGGTGAATTCCTGGTCTCCTTCGGAGTCTTCAGGGACGCTATCTGTTCTGTCAACCCTGACAGTCAGGCCGAACTAGTCTTCTTTCTTGCCCTAATTGCCGATCTCCACCTCAAATTCGACCTTTTTTACAGTATCATAAGGCTTTCCTCTAAACCGCTCTCATTCTGTCTCGGTCAGGCATTCGCTCAGTCTGGTCTGTCCGGCTCACCAAACTGCAGATCACGTTGGCCAACGCTACCCTGTGCCTCCCATGCTCAGCCATCGGCCAGCATTGTGCTCTCTGCCCCTCTCTCCCACTTAGCCAGCATCCTCCGCTCCTTCAGTCGGCCGCTCCTCGCTCTGGCAGCCAGTCCTTGGTCCGCCACGGCTGAAAAGGGGTCGCTCTCAATAATACCCCTATTGGCAATAACTTTAACCTCAGCATTTGCTCCTCCCTAACCGCTCGTTTCTCCATTCGCGTAGCCATTGCAGGAAGTCCTCTCAATATGCGTCTGCCCCCGCCGGGCGAACCCCTCCAGGAGCCTTCGCGGATCAAAGCCCGAATCCTGGTTTAGATTGCTGTCTGTCCGGAATGTCGTTTCCTTTCTCTGAGGCCATTGTCCTTCCAGCCGTCTCCTTGCAGTTCTGTATGGTCCCTGCCTCATCCTGTTTTTTTTTTGTTTGTTTTTTTTTTTTGGGGGGGGGGGGTTGTTCCAGGTCTCGCCCTTCCAGGTCTCGCCCTTCCACCTGTAAGCCCTATTCTCCAACCTGGCAATCATTCGCTAAGTTCTGCCAAGCTGTTAAATCCCCTCGACCGCAGCATGGTTCCTTAGGGCCCCTAGGAAAACTTTAGCCCTAGGTGGCCTTCTTCCTCAATTCTCTGAACACTCCCTCCGAACAGGGTCAACTGTTTCGGCAGCTCCTCAGAGCATCCCTCTGACTTTTCCTCAGCAGCTTGGCCACCGCTTCTGGCGGCCTACTCCTCCTACATCAGCCCGGTCCTCCCGTCCTTGCTAGCGCTCAATGCTCTCTCATCTTACAAGTAAGCTCTCACACTAACTGGTGGTGGCGTTCTCCATCTGTCCCTCAAATGCCTTTCCAATTTCAACCTCCTTCCAATTCTGGCCCGCCGCGGGCCCTGCAGCATCAGCAGCCCTTCGCGGGCTCCCTAGCAGCAGCAGCAGCATCAGCAGCCCTTCGCGGGCCCCCTAGCAGCGGCAGCATCAGCAGCCCTTCACGGGCACATAGCAGCAGCGGCGGCAGCCCTTCGCGGGCCTCTTGGCGGCGGCAGCTCTGCGCTGACCTTTTGGCGGCGGTGGCCCTCTGCGGGCCTCTTGGCGGCAGCAGCTCTGCGCTGACCTTTTGGCAGCGGCGGCCCTCTGCGGGCCTCTTGGCGGCGGCAGCTCTGCGCTGACTTTTTAGCGGCGGTAGCCCTGCGCGGGCCTCTTGGCGGCGGCAGCCCTGCGCTGACCTTTTAGCGGCGGTAGCCCTTCGTGGGCCTCTTAACGGCGGCAGCTCCTCGCAGGCCCCTTGCAGCCTGCTCTTCCTGCTCTCATCTCAGCTCGGCCCCGGCACTTTTTGGGGGATGACTACTCTAATCTCTCACCCTACTTCGATCATTCAAGCTCACAGCGGTTCTCTGCAAACTCGTCTCCTGCTGGGGCCCGAGCGCCAAAGACCTCTAACCAATAAAACACTCTAATTGTCTTTTTCTCTCCGTGTGAGTCTCTCCAAGGTCGAAATGATCTTAGGTAGTATTTAGACAGTATTTGTGTCATCAGCAAAGTGGGAGAGTGTGCTCCTTCAAAAGGCCAAATGTTCAGACTAAGTAATGTGAAGTCAATAAGAAACACTACACTTACAATGTGTTTACTGGCAACCCAGTTTTAGCTTTAGAACTTGACAAAAACCAAATCACTTTCAGTTGTCACGATCCAATCAGTTCAGTTTATTTATACCAATTCACAAATTATGGGTGCACCAGTCAAAACATAGTGGTCCCATGGAGGTTTTTCAAAACATCAATCGTTTTTGTTGTATTAAACCTTACACTAAAGGTCTGAGGTCCACTTTAGTAAAACATGAGCAGTTCTCAGTGTCGTGAACAAGTCACGAACCTGTGTATAACTTTAACTTGAACTTTGAAAATTGTCTTCCATTCATTTATTTCCAGTTGTTTTGTTTATATTTGATAAAATGAAGGGGCCAGATTCACTCACTCAAAGGGCCAATTCGACATTTGTTAATCAGGTGTTCTGTTTAGAATTACATTTTCCATAAGTTAAACTAACTGGAAAACTTTGGGTGATCTTGTAATTACCTGTGTCTGTGTGTTTATTAGCAAAATATGTCATAAACCAGGAGACAGATTTTCAAGGTGGGCATCACCTTTGACCACATCTTGTTCACTTTTACAACACCAGACGCACAGAGATATGGGTCTCTGTGTTGCTTTGAAAAGATGGAGGCTGTTAGCAGCAATCAATATGACTGCTACTTACTCAGCCTCTGCAGAGGGACAAAACTGTAGCGATCAGGCGGATTTCTGGTCAGTTTGTACAAAAAAAAAAAAAAAGGATGACGAGCTGCCTTCCCGTCAGGACCACAAAGACGCACAGTGTCTTGACACAATGTCGTCAACCTTCCACAGGGGAGTAATAAGAGTTTATCAACTACAAATAATTTGTAAGTTGTGGACAGAACACACTCATGCACACCTTTGTCTGGCAAAGACCTTTTACAGGAACTCTGTGAGGATCTAAACGGGTGGATATCATGTCAGGCACTAGAGTAACTCTGGATCTAGGCGTGGGAGGTGCTGCGCTTTCTTTTCCACTGCACACTTAAATATAAATTCCCTCTCATTGAGTTAGCTGGAATAAATCTGCCACCACTTTCAAATAAAACAGAAAAAAAGAGGTGTTCGTTCTTGTGAAACTCCTAAAGTAAGACAAGAGTAAACATTTAAATAAAACATGTACAATACAGTAAATAAAACTGGACTCCTCTCCAACACTTACCTATATTTTGACAAATTTGAACATTTATAAATTAGATTATGGTATAAAATAAGAACGATTAAAATGATATAAAAAAGAACTTGTATAAAAAGAGCACACACACCAATTGAGGTTGGATGTTTTATTTAAAGTGTAGAGCCTGTCCTTTTTGATGACAGGAAAAATGAAGTTCTTCAACATTATGAGGCCTTGTGTGGTCTGTCTGAACCTCCTGAAGTCCACAATAACTTCCTTTGACATTGTCACTGATCGAGTCTACCACAGTGACTTCATCAGCAACTTTATTATGGTGTTGTAGGGGTGTATGAGGACACAGTCCAGTGTGAAAAAAAAATAAAATAAAATAAAAATTAAAAAGGGACCAGACTGAGCACACAGCCCTCTGGTACTCCTGTGTTAAGGATTCTAGTGGACAATGTCAAGTTTCCCATCTTGACATTCTGTGGTTTGTTGGTGAAAAGAATCTATAATCCAGAAATCCAAGGTTGTTGAATTTGTGTTAGTTCGTTAGTTGATGGGGGATTATAGTAGTGAAGGCATAGCTGAAGCCTTCAAAAAGCATCCAGCTGTACGAGTTTGGTTGTTCTTGATGAGGCAGGGCCATTTGAAGTGTATGCTTTGTAGATCTGTTTTCCCTATAAGCAAACTAGTGGCTGTTCAGACCTGCAGGGATGGTATTCTTCAATCATCCTCTCAAAGCAACTGGTAGGTAGTCATTAAGACACGGGACAGCAGATGTTTTGAGCTCAGGAACATGACGTTGGTGGCTTTGAGGCAGGTGAAGACTATGGTTTGTTGTAGGCAGTGGTATAAAATGTGAGCACCCAGGCAAGTTGGCTCGCACATGTTCTCTGTGTACAGTCTGACATCCCATCTAGTCCTTCTCAGGTGGAGCTTTTTCAGCTTTTACTCTGCTGTGCTGGCTGTCAAATCAAGCCAAGAAGTAGATCTTTGACTGATCTGTGCCGTGCTGCTTTCATATTCAATTAGGGCTTTAATTCCAACATCCTTCAATTGTCGTTACTCTTTATGTCATGATTTGCCGATATTTAAACCCGAAGACAGATCATCAGATGCAGAGAAGGACTCAGGAAGCAAGGCAAGTAAAATAATTGTTTTTTTTACAGGGAGTAACAGTGAGTTTGGGCTGAGGTAATACTGTGGAGGAAAGATGGAGCAGACTTGAGTGGGTAAGATTCTTGTAATTAATGATTCAGGTAATAGGGTTGATGATAAGAAGCTTACTTGTGTTCTGATTGTTTTGCAGGCATGGGAGGAGGACTGATCAGGATTCTGGACAGGTGAGATGCTTGATGATGATGATCCAGAGGTGAGTATGTTAGTCAACAGGTAGGTTTTACCCAGAAGGTTCCGACTGTACTTGCGTTCTCCAAACGAACTAAGTAGGTGAAGAGGATTTCCTGAGCGTGGCTGAAGAGTGAGGAGGAGCGGCGATGGCAGTTCAGCGGTGGAGAGCAGGCAGGATTACAGGGGCTGAGCTGCTGTCTCTGATGTTGGAGACAATGATCCAGGAAGTTGTAGTAAGTTGAAGATAAAGAGAGAAGATTCGGGTATGTTCAACCACAGGAAGCTGACCCCGGAAGGAGCCGGTTCTGCTCAGAGAAACATTGGAATTAATTCACAGTTGTGTTGTGGTTACTTTACTAACAAAACAAATTTGCAGGACTGTCACCCGTGACACTCAATGGTCCCACAAAGACAAGTAAAGCAACCCAGGCTTAAGGAGTTGCTCCAACTCATTATCCTAACGAGCCACAGATGCTAAGGCCTCAACACTCCTCACTCGCTCTGTATGGAAGAAGGTTAGTGACAACAAAAAGACTAGCATGACCCCGGAATCCTAACACTTTTAGTACTCCTCACCTACTCTTGGCCCTTGGGATGGAGAACCTTTGTATGCTTCCTGGATGTTAGTAGACACTTGGTCTAGGATGTTAATGTCCCTGGTTGGGATGTTTCCATTTTTTCTTTTAGCTTGAGCAGTACTGTTCTCAGATCTGCATGATTAAAGGCCCCTGTCACAATCTCAGTCACCCCTCTGGGTGGGCATTCAGCATGCGGTAAATATGGCAAACAGCTCCCCTCTACAGATATTAACACCAGGTATTCCCGGTTCGGGGAGCAGTGCTTCCACTTCTTGTTCACAAAGTTGTCCACTCGTCTGTCTTTGGTCTTACTGAAGTTAGCTTGGTGTAGAGTACAGATTGCTGAAGGCCTTTGTGCTAGCAAGATGGAAAGCTTTAGGAGGGGCTAGCTGAGGCTGTTAGAAAATACAGCCATTTTTATGACTGTTCTAGCAAAACATAAAGACAGTCAAACGGCGAAGAACTTGTGGATGGAAAACGCGTAATTTGTCCATCTCTGCCAACCGGGCTGTCCCTGTGTTGTTGTTTGTGTTAGATAACTAAACCAATATGCTTTGTGAGTGAAGTGTGCTGCAGTGGGAAAAGACAAGAACGCCTCACAACTATGTCGGCGAGAACAGATTTCTTCACTTCTCGCAGATTCTAAATCCAGCTTAATTCAGGAGCCTCGTCATAAACAGTGCTGTCCTTTTTTTTCAGCCTTTGCATGAAAACGTCTGCTTTTTGTGCTGAAGACCTCTGCATTATTTTGTATAACTTACAGTGCTGTTCAGGTCTGACGGGGTTGTTGAGTTTTTTGCAAGAACCTTTTTGTCTGCAGGTATAATTTTTTTTTTTTAACTAAATTTTTTTTTTTTTATTTATCTCCCCAACCTGTTGTGTTTACCTCTTTAAAGAAAGAGGTGGGTGGAACAGCGACGCAGTGGTTAGAGCTGTCACCTCCCAGCGAGAAGGTTGCAGCCTGGGAGTCTGGGTGGAGTTTACATGTTCTCCCTGTGCACATGTGGATTTAATCTGGGTACTCTGGTTCCCTCCCACAGACCAAAAGCATTCATGTTAGGTTAATTGGTAACTCTTAAATTGTCCTTAGGTGTGAGTGAGAGTGTGAATGGTTGTCTCTATGTGTCTCTGTGGTGGACTTGTGACCTGTCCAAGGTGGCCTCCGCCTCTCGAACAGTGATGCCTGGAGATAGGCACCAGCTCCCCACGACCTGGAAAAGAGAAGTGGGTAAAGAAAATGGATGGAAAGAAAGAGGTAAAAACAACAGTTTGAATTATTGTCTTTCATAATTTCCTAAATTCTACCAGTGAAATGTGGACAAGTTGTGATTTTGTGACAGGTTGCTAGTAACAAAGTGACCAAAAGTTCAGTCTACAATTGGTTCTTTGCTAAATTGTCTGCTGTGTGTCAACAAAGCACCGTTTTATTTATCTTTGAGTTTAGGAGCCTTGTTATGCATGACAGAGTCATAAGTTGGACTTGACGAACCCTCTTCTCAAAACAATCATTTACTGGACTGAAAAAGGAATAAAAAAAAGCAATCAAATACCAGAGAAGAAAAACTTTAACAGACTTTGAGAAGGTTTACAGAACCGTTGATCAAGACCACGTTAAAATATTAAACAAAAGACTGACTCTTCAAAGTTTTTGTTTGTTTGTTTTATCTGTACAGGGTAGAGCAAAAGCATGAAAACTAAATCTGACATAAATTTAACTCAAGACTAATAAACTGATAAACAAAGTTTTCATGAACCTACTTAACAAACTTTGCATGTTTTAAATGTTTTGACAGACTCTTAAAATTAAAGTATTAACATTTCAAACAGAAGCTTGGATTTTATTTCTTTTTTGGGACTTGTTTGTTTTGGTTAAAATTGTTAACTAAACGTTCTTTCAGCTTAAATGTAAAAAAAGATTAATTCTGGTGACAATAAAAAATGTTTATCATTTATGCCACGCATTACAAATTATATGCATTGTGAAGGATTCAAAGGCCACAAAGGAGCTGATGATGCTCCATTTGAGACGTGAAGACGATCCAGATGATGTTTACATCTGGAAGAACTGCCTTTGACAGGAGCAGAGGTTCAGCAAAACTCACTGAAACACCAGGACTTGGCTACAAGAAAAGATTTTTCTGCTGTTTTATTTGATCACATTTTCAACAATGTCCCGATTGTAACAATGTGTTTGCATGTTTGACAGGAGCAGACACCCACCACACACTCTCACACAAACACACACACACCGATACACACAGACACCTACTATCAGACACGTATGCACACCAATAAATGTTTTTTTTTTATCATTTTTTTATCATTAATGAAAAATTATATTTTTATTTTATGAATGAGTTCACTCTAATGGTAATTTTAGAAAATCAAAGAAAG
The DNA here is from genome assembly GCF_001649575.2 of Kryptolebias marmoratus. Taxonomy (NCBI): domain Eukaryota; kingdom Metazoa; phylum Chordata; class Actinopteri; order Cyprinodontiformes; family Rivulidae; genus Kryptolebias; species Kryptolebias marmoratus. The sequence goes on from NC_051440.1 coordinate 4,008,186, forward strand.
GGGCAACATTTTGGTATTTGAACTCGAATAATTCCAAAAAACTTTTAAATTTTTTCATGTTTTTTTAAAATCACATAAACCCTGAAGAGACATATGAGCATTTGTAAAAGCACTATTAAAGGTTTTCTAAATGCTGAAGCAAAATGTGCCTCATTTGAGCTGGATTTCAGCTACTTACTGTCTGCTTTGTTTAACATGGTCATGCCTGGTCATACACAACAAAGACATGAACAATATTCCAATTTTGCTCCTATTAATATGAAATCAAATGGAATATTAAACTATACTCATTTATTAAGTTGTATATGATATTATCTAAACAAATGATGCGACCAAAATGAAAAGCATCCTTTATTTTGAAAAGAAACCCTCGTGTCTGCGCTGTATGGTAATTTTTTCATCGTGGCACCGTGCATGGCTGCTGGATGTATCCGACCTTGAAACACAACCTCTCCTCTTTTTATGTTTATTTTTAAAAAATAAATTAAAGCTTAGACCTCAGCACGCATTCAGTCAGAACAGTGCGTTAAAATAAAGCATCGCCGTGTCTAAACGAATACATGTCCATCGGGGGTAAATTCAGCGTTTATAAACACACGCACATTGTCAGTCCCAGGCCCTAGATTTATAGTGGGCTGTACCAAGTAGGAGGGGAGGGGAGTAGGAGTAGGAGTACCAAGGGGGTGGCGCACAGCAAAGATGCTAGTTTTAGCTTAAATTTGAGTCATTTAAATACGTGTAAAGGTAAAATGTACACGAACGTCGGTTAGGAGTTATAGCTGATGCAATAGCTGTAATTTATTGGTTGCTAACAGGCTGAGAGTGATGCTTGTGGGGGAGCGGGGAGGCGGGGACCCCCTCCTCACCGCTTCATTAGTTCCCGCCCTTGTGTCTTTCACCGCCGAGAAATCAGGCGCTGAAAGAGAGAAGCGGTTCAGTCTGTGGTCGGAGAGAAACGAGTGATGATGTCTTCCCCGTGTATGCGCTCTCACAACTTCATCCCCTGAGACGGTACTCTTCAGGAAACACACAACAAAAACTGTCCCTACTCACAGGTGAGCTTCTGGGTTTTAATGCTTTTAAAGCAAGGGTTGATGGGGGGTGATGCTCTCGCCTCGGAAACTCTGTGTGTGTGTGTGTGTGTGTGAGTGAGGCTGACTGAGGGTACCACAAGAGGATGAGGATGATGAAACACCTCACATGGATGTCACGAAGCCTGCGCGGGAGGAACCACATTAATTTATGCGCATTCCTCACCGAACAAACTGTGCCCGACGGACAATGACCTCGTGGCGACGATCCTTAAAAAAAATTCACCGTAATTCTTTTGATGTTAGATCAAAGTCACGCGCAGAAAAAAATGAGAAAATGTAGAAAAGACGTTTCGATTTTTTTTTCCTTTGTGCGCCGAATTATTCTCCACCTATACCCACTCCTGCGTACATTATTCGTTATTACAGTATTTGCGTTTTTTCTTATTTATTAATAAAAATGTTACAATAAGCGAAGATTATAAAGCGTCTTCCGTCGTGTGGACCGGCCTGTGCGTCCGGACGGAGCGGGCTAATCTGAAAGAAAATCTACTAATTTAATACAAAATAAAATAAAAAAGGGCGGGAGTAGCGGTGTGTTTGCTGGTTGCTTCCTAATATTATTTCCAACACAGTTCTGATGGAGGTAAAGTAACAAAAAATAAATACACTGTAAATTTAAGGCTGAAAATGCGGTAAAATGCCTCAGACGGGGAGGATGCTGCGCACCTTGCCGGGCTGCACACACCCTCGATCTCCTCCTGCTTGTCAAGCAATCACAGCCCGTCATATTTTTTTTTTTTTCATTTCTCGAGACTAAATGAGCAGAAAATGAGCTTAAACAGTTTGTTACAGCTGCTGGTTTTTGTGTCTTTATCACTAGAAGAGGCGCAAAGAGGGCATGTTTGGGTTCGGATGCAAATAGCTTTGTCCTCTCAATTATTCAGGAGGCTGAGAACGTGATAGCGTCCGTCCTTCGACCCGTTCCTGTCCCGGTTCACCGTCTCAAACCAGGCTAAATCACTTTCTCCCAGCAGGGTCTGACACCCAAAAGGATCCCCTTTCACTGATGTCCCTGCCAGCCATGTGATGTCCACGTGAGGACATAGTCTCTGAACATTACACTATATATGAAATGAATCTATTATTATATTCAATGCTTGTAGGTGTGGGGACAAAGGAGGTTTCTATTTAACAAAAAAGAGTTACAAAAGTTCTTTATTATCATTATCAATATTTTCTATTATCCGCCACAACGTTTTTAGTTGAAGGGATATTCCAGCTATTCTGAAGTGGTGCTCCAACCCTGTGTGTGTGTGTGTGTGTGGGGGGGGGGGGCTTCTTGCCTAAAACTGTCTGCCTATAGCATTTATAGCATTTACAGCAGTGCTGTATATGTTACTCACTCTTTTCAACATGTAGCACCAACCCAACCTCACTGTAAGGCCAAACAAACATTTGTGTATTCACCATGCTAGATGTAACTGTTTACATGCTTAAGAGACTGGTGTGTGCGCCAACTAGTGGCCTGGCATGGGAACTACAGCAGGTTGATGTGTTTATAAAGAAACACTCCAGAAGGATGGAGCTGGGCTCTCTTGTTTCTCTAGACTGAGACATGACGCGATGGACAAGACTAGAATTATCATAATGTATAATTATATCTGCTACCTTTGTGTTGGAAATAAAAGTTTTGCAAAACTAGATATGTTCAAAAAACTTGTGTGTTAAAAGATCTTTAAAGTAGTGTACAAATATATTTCTGATTAGTTTAGTGGTAGAACTTAATGTGTGATTCATTTTAGTGGTGTAAAGTATCAGGTTTGTAAAATTTAAAGTGCCCAAAACTGCAATTGTTTAGACAGAAAAAACAAGAACGCTGTCAAAAATTTGCTATTATTAAAAAAAATAATTTCTGTGTTGTGTTTGATATATTAACATTTTGATACTATAGTATATGTTACTTTTCAGCAGACCATGTACATCAGAATTACAGTTTCTAACCTTGTGAAACCATTAAAATGCAGGAGCTTCAGGGGGGCTTCGTCCCCCTGGGCCCCCCACCAGGGCGTTGCCCCTGGGCCTCAATGGGGACCTAAGTGGCCCCATACTCCCAGCTAAAAGAAGAACCCCCTCCCACACTCCAAATCACAATGCTCAGTGTAATATCGTTCACTAACATCTTGCTCGTTGCGGAGCTCCTTGAATGACCTCAGTTTGGAGGAACAGAGTTTGCCTGATGAGAGTGCAGAAGTATGAGCATATAACATCAGTTCTACGCTCGCTCCACTGGCTTCCTGTCGCTGTAAGGATTGATTATTGATCGCCCTCCTCATCCATCTATAGAAACGCTCCACCCCCAGCTAAAAGAACGCCTCACCCTACAAACCTTGACGCATTCAAATCGCCTTCATCTTCCCGACGCCAGGGGCGCCTTCAGAAACATTTTTTTTAAAGGTGGAGGCCAGATGGGCACCAGTGTTATTTGAAAAATACAGCAGTACTGAGAGTTCTACTTTAGCTTTTTTTAAATTATTATTTACAGTTACTATTACTTCCTAAGAACATAATATATTTGAACTCTTAGTCGTTCAAAAACAATGTTTGTTTTTTATGTTTATGAGGTTTTACTAAACCTAAATAAATTCAAAAATGCACAGCAAACAAAAGGTTGGGACTCAGGAGATAAGACTGTCTGGGCAGTGGGGGGGGGTGGTGCCACATAGTTGTCGCTATAATTGTATTTTTTTATGGCATTTTTCTTTGTAGCACTTTCTTTTGAAAACGAGACGTGCATTATAAATGTAAAGTATTATTCTTTTTGGTATTATTTAATGGCTAGTTCGTAACATGGCCAAAGCCAAAGCAGATTGCTGTGCCGTGTTGTTTTTTAGGGCAGTTCACATGAATACGAACCCATAAATCTCGACACTGCTGTCAGTACTTCGTTACATCGTTATTACACAGTTATTTTAGCTGAAACGTTATAAAATTCCCGACAGTAGTGCCCCCAGGCTGCACCAAAAGTCCAACAGCAGCTCCTACTGCAACTGTTTGTGTTTGCAAATGACCTTTGACGTCGATGATAATACCCCAGTTTTGAAAAACGTTTGCATAAATGTCAACGAAATAGGGCTAGCATTGCTATGAAATGAAGGCTAGCGACAGTTAGGCCTGCCCAACATAACAAAAAGTTATTGGTACCACAATAGTAGTGTTCACAATGTCAATATTGAAAAGATTTTTATAAAAATGGCAGACACAAATTGGAAACAGACACAAATTTGGCAATTAGATGGACACCGCCACTCCACTAAAGGTTCTGCTTAAACATTTTATGAGAGAATATGTGGGTTTATCATATATTTGAATTAGTTGATAGCTTGTCAGTCCTGTTGGACGTAGTCTCTTTCACCAAACCGAGGTCATTCAGAGAGGTAGCATGTTAACCACAACTGGTAAGGCGTTATTTGTTCATAACCTTTACACAGAAGACCCCTTAAAATGACCCAAATATCCTTTATTTCTATTAAACCAGTCACTCAGGCAGATACACAATTCCCCTTGTGTTTTCAGTGTTCAGGTTTATCTGCCTCACTGTTTGTTTTTCTGCCCCACAGATCTTTGGTGATAATGAAGAAATAAACTGCTTTCTAACATCCCAACCTTCACAGACTGTTAATAACCCCCGCAGACCCCTACAACCTGCCACCTCGCACAGAGTTTGTTAAGAGGTGACTTTGGACAGTCGTAGTCTCTGCCCTTTTGGCCGAAGCAAAAGTAAGAAGACGTTCCACCAGCCCGACTCGCCTCTGTTTGCTTTATCAAATGCCCAAAAACAGCAAGGCCGTCAAGAGAGAGCTTGACGATGATGTCACGGAGTCTGTCAAGGACCTGCTTGCCAACGAGGACGCCTGCGACGATTCCTTCAAGAAGAGCTCGCTGATTGTCGACAGCTCCGAAGGGGAAGGCAAGGAGTGCGATGTGGAGGAAGGAGGCTCGGACGGCGAGGAGGAGGAGGAGGAGCGCCCGGCCTGGAACAGCAAGCTGCAGTACATCCTGGCCCAGGTGGGCTTCTCTGTAGGCCTGGGCAACGTCTGGAGGTTCCCCTACCTGTGTCAGAAGAATGGAGGCGGTGAGTTTCCCTCAGTGGACCTCGTTTACAGTCTCACGGTGGGCTGCCCCCCCCCACTCAAACACATTACAACCTGCAAATAATCAGATTCAAAACCTTACCAAATTCAACCTTTCTATCTTTGAAGAACTGATACCAGTTATGTTTTATAATATATTTAAGTCTTTGCCTTGACTGAACTGTGAATAATCCTTAGATCTGTCTCTGAGCTGTACTTTTTGCACGTCTCACCACACACACACACACACCTTTCCGGAGATGAAACGTTCACGATTTGTTTCGTCCTCACGCCGTCTGCAGTCACAGTCTGTCTGTCTGTACATCCGTCTGCAAAATCTCAGGAATGCTTCCGGAAGATTTGTTTATATTTTGGTGCAAACTTCCTCTTGAACTTGACTCTAACAAAATACCATCACACGAGTTTGAAGGGATACAATAACGAGATGTTGACGACCTTCTTTAAAAAGGCCAAAGTCAGCTAACGCAGACGTACATATGTTTTTTAAAACCATTGTTTTGTTGGAGCTGGTTTAAGATACGCGTAACGCCCACCTTTTATCAGCTGGATTGCAATGAATTTGGTAAAACTCCTTCAGTGAAGCCTGTTGTGATTCTGCTGCGCTCTTAGTACTCACCAAATAGGAATTTTCAGCTATTTTTTTTCATTTTCTGTGTCTTCATTGAACTCTATACATCAGCAGCACCTTCTTGAAACAATACCACCACATTCATTCAAACTCCAAACGCCTCCCCCTGAGCCCCGCCCTGACACACCAGGATGCAGCTACGAGCTACATTAGCACAACGCTGATGGTGAGATGGGGTTGCAGCCTCTGCTAGAGCACTGAAATGGAGCGCAGCGCGTGCGGTCCGTGCAAAGTTAGAAAAATTGGGTGATGCACCACAATGCGCCTTATAGTCCGGTGCGCTTTATATATGACAAAAGTTCGAAAATGGACCATTCATTGACAGTGCGTCTTATAATCCAGTTCGCCCTATAGTGCGGAAAATACGGTACTTTCTTTTTAGCATTGTCATCCTTGATAAAGCCAGCTGTAGTGCTCACCAAATAACTTAGTTACTCCTGCTATTTTCCCTGCAATACTCTCTTATGTTCCTATAGACTTTCATAAAACAGTTCCACAAAATGGGCACACAGACTGGCTTTTCTTTTGGGGTGCCTCTGGCCATTCATAAAACACCAATGGATTCACCTTTGACTTGGGTTTGACCCGGTGTGAACGTGACAAATCAGATTTATTTTTTTCATATCTGTATGTGGTACTGAATCTGACACACATTCGATGTTTTTCAAAGCGACCTCACTGTGAAACGTTCATGTCGCATTTGATCTCACTTTTACGTTGGATGAAAGGACGGAGGTCCCACCAGTCTTGGCTCTGACTCTCTGTATCCACACATGATTCTGCACAGAGGTAACAGCCACTGCTCCCAAAAAAGATCAATGTGAACATTTACGCTCTTTTTCTTCTCCGTCTGCATTTATCTTTTACCATGTGGATGTACAGTTGGCCCTGTTTGGACAGCAACTTCAAAATCCATACATGCATGCTAACACTCGTAGCGTACATATTGACTTCCGTAAACTCATTAAGCATTAAGAGCATTAGGACCTGCAGTGTGAACGTAGCCTTAGACCCAGTCTGAGGTGTCTTGTGAAAGAGCCTTATGACTACTGTATACTACCAAAAGGCTCGTGATCACTCTATAGCCTGGGCCCCGCCCTGGCACGACTCTCTTGGACCACTCAGAATGCAGCTATGTGCCAGAAGATCACACCGCACTAGCATGACAGCACCACGTCTGCGCTAGGCTGTTTCCATCACCATGTCGCGATCACGGTCGTAGGGACCAGGCATGAGGACAGCGTGCTCAGTCCTATTCAAATTCTAAATGACCAAGACACACTGGATCCCGTGGGCCTCCATGACCTCACAACAGATGTTCTGCATGCTCAAAACCACCCGTGAACCTGTCACGCTACAACACACGTAATGAGCATCCCACCGCGTTCTTAAAGACCTCACCAAGTCCCTGCAGAGACCATCCACATTCTGCTGATCTTCTTCATCGTCACACGGTCATCACTGTAAAGGCGCCCCAGAGACTGTGGACATTTATATCTGTCCCAACTTTTAGGTTTGACTAAAATCAGTCAGACCTAAATCTCCTTGTACCGACCTACTGACAGACATGGTTAGAAAACCTCAACTTAAGCAGCGGAAACAAGTTGTTTTAGTAAGATTAAGTGGTTTATTAAACCTGCTTTCTCTCAGTTTTATGTTAGTTTAGCTACAGTTTATGTTAATCCAAAACCAAACAGCTGCACCAGTGATAACCTGAAAGAAAATTCAAATATTTCCTCTGCAGTAAATTTAGAACAGGGTAGTCATTATAACTTGGGTGGAATATTTAAATTTGTGGTTTTGCTTATGAATGGGGATAAGTCACTCAGCAGATAAAACATTTAACCGGATGACTACTAGACTTTCTTCAGGTTTTGTTGATGATTTCCAACAGGTTAAATATGACAAAATTGTGATAGTAAGAGGTTTTAATTGATCTTTTTGTCTATATCGCTGTTCTTATTCTTGTAGTTTTGGCACATCCTTTTGAATATTTGGCTCAACGAAACACGTCAACACAGTTACCCCCAAAAGTCCAGTGAGGAACTATAATAACAAAGTGTGGTGGAAGTCAGACAAAAGATTAGCCAAATTAGACACCTAAAGGTGTTATTTGGGACGCAGTGGAAAGTCAGTAATTATAGGCTGCTGCACAGGAAAAACTGCATGTGCAACAACACAGAGAAGAGCAAGATGAAGCTGCATGTGTAAACTGCTGGTATAAACATTAATAACACAAACAGGTGGCAATAAATGAATAAGAACACGATTTAACCATTTGTGTGCAAGCTATTTGCATCCTTATTTTAGCAAGTTGTCAACATGTTCTGACGGCAGGGCTCAGAGTGAATTTGCTGAAAGAAAGCTTTAAAAAAAAGCAAACTACAAAGTGTGCATCATAATGTCATACACTGTTGGAACTGGAATAACAAACTGGTTAAATAAACAGAATACACAAACATGAGTGTTTGTGTGTCACATATTTTATTAGAAAAGATCAACAAAGGCTGAAGCAGATGTCTGTGTCATTGGGCTGTAATGTTGTGTTGATTGTAAAGTTTTTTTACATTAAAAATGAAAATTTTGTCTAAATATAGCTTTGCTTGCCTAAAAACCATAAGCTTGCAAATTGTCCTCATATGTTTAAAGGACAACAGTGTTAATGTTTTGGACAAAGAAGAGTAGTTCGAGAGAGGCGTAACAAAGGTGATCCTCGTTACATTTAACAGAAGAGAGGGGTCTCAGGTTTCAGCCTCAAAACATCCTGTGATCCAGGCCAACAAAGGACCCTAATGACCCTCAGGAGGGAGGGGAGGGAGAATGAGTGGCATGTCAGTTTAACTCCCCCAAAAAGAGAGCAGTTTTAAAGCTTGGAACGCAGCAATTTTTTTGCTTGAATTGAGAAATGGATGTGAAGCAAACCATGCCTTGGATGACTGAAGACCTTCGCTAGCATACCCCCCCCTATTTTTAAATTAAATTTAGGATTCAGATTTTTGATCCAGATCTATTTAATATTAAAGTATTTGCTGATAGAGGATGGAAATGGACACTGCAGAGCTCTGACAGCAAAGCTCTTGTCTTTCTGTGACTGATAGTGTTTGCATACAAAGTGACGTGATTAGAGTTACTACAGATTAGTTTTTAAAAATACACGCCAGAATGTGTCCAAACAAGAGTCCTAATTATGAAGCACTTGTCCACCACCCTCGAGGACTGAGGCGAGCATCATTAGAGCCTCTGAGTAAATGCGTCCATCAACATGAAAACATAACACGCTGTAAATGTGCAGCAACTCGTCCTGTGAGCAGCTGTTGCCCTCTCAAGCGTTTGTCTAATAATAATAATAATAATAATGATAATAACCACGCTTTTTTTGCACTGAAAAACACATTTTCCACAATGTCACCTACATGATTTGATTCACCCCTTACAGGCTGGTGCTTTGATATCACACCAACGTGTATGTGTCCTCTGAAGGTGATAAGGTGCCGCACTTCCCAGTAGGAGATTATATAAAGCCATCTACTGCGTCTTCAAAGCTGATTACATGTAACTGTCTCAGACGGGGTACAAACTCTCTATCTAAGAGCATTGTTGTCAGAAATTATGTACCGTGAATGCGCTTTTCACAACAGCTTCTATTATAACTCAGTATCTACTTAGAGTACAGTGAAAGCAACCTAAAATAATTTAATTTTCATTATGCTAAAAATACAATATCTATTATCGTGTATTGTATGTGGCACTTAATGGCATATGGTTCACTTTTTCAGTCGAACACTTCACAATTTGTATCATTCAGCTTTTAATAAAAAGACACTCTAATCACCGTGACTAGCCGTTAGCTCATCAGTCCACTCAGAGTTAAGCGCTATCTACAACAGATAGGATATTATTTATTATTGTTGTCTTTTTGCAGAACCCCACTTCAAAGGTCTGAACTTCCCTTGACTTGCTTCTTGCCCCCATTCGCAGCAGCCAGACCACTCATTATGTAACATAGTGAGCTTTGTATACCATGAGTAGTTAATGGCAGTTCAGATAACTGGAATAATTCACGAGTCTGGTGAGAAAATTAAAAACACACAAAAAGCACATTAGGATTAAAGTTCTTTAGAAAAATTCCACTAAAAAGTAGCATCTGTTTCTGTGTGTGTGTATGTGTGTGTGTGAGAAGGTGCTCTGGGCTCCTGTTGTGTTTTCAGGTTTGTTTTAAGCAACTCAGGTCCCCCTCCTTCCCTGCTGCGTTCATCTGTAATTTGATTAAAATGGCAGATCTGGGGCTGGCGCGGTGCTCCGTGTTTGTCCTTGCATTGCTCTCTTTCCGAGGACCAGAGCGAGTTTGAGACGTACATCAGAACTGAAGCCATTCACGTTCACTAAGAGAAGAGCCGTTTGCCTAAATGTGTCTCAAAAGGACTATAATAATAAAATGTCATGACCAAACTAAATTAGTTTTCATTTAGTGGTTTTATAGCTTCAAAATAAGGAACGAGGTTTAGATTTCTGTTCAGACGCTCAGCTAGTTTTCCGTGTCAACCAAATTGAGTATGAAAAGGTTTCTAAAATTTCACTGTAGTTTAAATAATTTGAACATCATTTGAATCGCCCTATCCTAAAATAGAGTACATTGTTAACATATTTCTGTTGCTCTGTGTGGCTTAGTTCAGCTGAGTTTTTTTTAAATACAAAGAAACTCAAATCAGACTGCTAATTAATAACATCATTTTAGACTTTTTTTTACTATTTTGTTGATTTGTGTAGTCTTTTTGTCTACATTTTAGCATTATTATTGCACTCAGCTATTATTTCTTTATAAATATCAGAAACAAATCAAACCCCAGCCAGTTTAAACTTGATATTTAAATGTAATTTTACTCATTCTTGTTGCCATCGTTGATACAGCATGTTGACCATGGGTATGCAGGAAACTGCTAAGATATTGTTCAGTAAATGCAAACGTTGTTGGTAAAAAACAAATAATTAAATAAAACAGTTTTCCTTCTGGAAAAAGTATCAGGCAAAAACTTTAGCTTCCTAGCTCTGACCCTTGCTTTGATTTATGACATTAGCCTACTTTATATATTGTGCTAATTAGCATATATTAGCAGGCTAAATTGTTAAACTTAGATGAAAAACGTCACACTACAATGAGTAAAGCAGTTAACATTGACAAAAATGTGACATGCTTAATTTGACAAAATACAGTTTCGGCTTTTATGTTTTTAGTGTGTACTAGTTACCAAAACATTAGCATGTTAGCATTTCAACATTAGCTTAAAACAGCTGTCTTACTGCGCTGTTTTCTCTTCAAAATAGTATTTTGGGGCCTTTATATCCCTGAAGTTCAAATTTGGGCAAAATTAGCCTTGCTGAAAGCTGTTTATTTTATTTTATTTTTTATTTCCTTTAATTTCCCTGAGAGAACCCTCCTGAAGGATTTTGTGTGTGCTGTTGTGTGTAAATATGTTTCAGTCAAATACTTGCTCTTACTCATTACCTGATTTTTGATTTTGTTTCTTTTGCCTCTAAAGTCTTGCAGGTCAGAAAACCAGAGGGATTAACTCATCCTGCTCAGTGTCCAGGCTAACTATTGTTAGCAGCACAAGTGAATAAAAGTGTATTTCTCTGCACCCTGTGCAAATTAAAACTAAAGGCACACATTTCCTAATAGAGCGTGTATATAATATAATACTATCTTTGGCCCAGGCTTCCCTTGAAAAAGAGATCTGTGATCTCAGTGGAATTTGCCTGGTAAATAAAGGTTGAATGACATTGAAAACAAAAGGTGTATTGCTGAAGCTATCACAGCTTTTGATGCGCAGGGCAGCCATGTTGGATTTTTAAAGTCAGGGTTGGTCAGAAATTCTTGACATTTTCCTTGACCCTGAGGGGCGTTCCAGTTCGTTTTTCCATTTGGAATGCATCATTACTCCTCAGCAACAAACTGAAGTTAATTCTGCTACAGGATTTTTATTATTATTTTTTTTTCCCCCACTGGAACAAGGACATTATCCTGATCAAACACATTTATGGAGCATCATCTTGTGTTTTGCCTCCCATTGCATTTACCCTCTGTTTAATTCTAAATCAACCCGAGGACGAACACGAGTTGAATTCTTCCTTGTAGCTCTTACCACATGCATGCAGTTCACTGATACCCCTCGCTGCTGCTAAATACTGCTGACTTCTCAGCTTGATATGCAAGAAGTGGAAAGGATCGGATGTTTATTTTTAGAAAGGAGGTAGACAAAAATACACCTTCGTCAGGCTGTCGGCTTTGTTGGTTATCCCACCGAAGTATCTGAAGTAAAATGTTTGTCTTTTTGGTAAGACAATGGACACCAGAGGAGGTTTTTTTTTTTTTTTCGACGCCGACCCGTGTCCAAGTCTCTTCCCAGAATTGAATGTGTATCAAGCAAACCAGAATTACTTATTTTGATATTAAAAACCAGTTAAAACAGATACTGATTTCCTGTGTGTTGTCACTTCCCATCTAGGTGAGATCAAGTTGGGGACAGCAGGACTCAGGAAAGGAACCGATCAGACACCCTGCCAGATGAAACAATAAGATGTATTTAAACAGGCATAAAACCACCCATGGCGGAGGGTTTTTAGACGCTGTCTTGAGTGACTCACAGCAAACATTGGAGGACATCGACCCTCCAGTGCTCACATCTGTTGTTGTGGTTTGTCCTTGAGAGGGGAAAGAATGTAATCTTTGTTGATGCAACGGAGTTTGCTCAAAGCACGACCGCAGTATAACTTGGAAAGTGTGACTAGAGGGAGGAAAGAAAAAAAAAGATTATCTGGGTTTTCTGTGACGAGGTGATGCAGCAGTGTCTAACAGATTTTTGCGGTTGTGTTTGAAACCTACAGAAAGTTTGGGTGTTTCTCACGTTTCCTTTTAGGTAACGTGAAATTAAACGGCACATTGTTGAAATAATTCGATACCTCTGAGCATTTTCTAACCACTGGACGTTTCTTCTGAACAAAGCGTTTTGGTCATGTGCCTGGCAGTCTCTCTGATCACAACTGTCTCCAGAGATGTGCCCTTCTGTATTTTATTGCCACATGCTATTACATCCTGTCCCGATGTTTTGTAATTCACCCAGAAACCGTAATTCTAGAGTGTGATGTCTTCTTTTTTTTTAACGGCTTCCCAAAAGAATCCCACAGTAATTTAAATAATTTCAGACTTCAGCGAATTTTCTGGTTTCCAGAACAGTCTGATTGCACCACACACACACACACACACACACACACACACACACACACACCGTGAGGGACTTTAGGTAGACGTTAGAGTTGCAGCAGATGTTGGTGTAATAAGTACTGTGTGGTTCTTTGATAAAGGGGCGACTGTGCATTTGTGTTGTTATCCAAAATGTCAACCCAGGGGAGATATGTGAAATTAAAGTTTAGAAGACGATGGCGTTCTGGTGTGAGTTTGTGTAGCGCATGATGGTGTGTGTGTTGTCACCACCACGTGTTGGGGTGCTTTCAGGAACTGATATCTGATGAAACAGTTTCATTTCCTTGCGTGTGCTTCGTCTGACCTGGCATCTGTGTCGCTTTGACTGGCAGGAGCGTACCTGGTCCCCTATCTGATCCTGCTCATACTGATTGGCATCCCGCTGTTCTTCCTGGAGCTCGCAGTGGGTCAGCGTATCCGCAGGGGCAGCATCGGGGTGTGGAACTACATAAGCCCTCGGCTGGGGGGCATCGGCTTCGCGAGCTGCGTGGTGAGTCCGACGCTGAAGTCTCTTTTTTTTTTTCTATATACGGAAAGTGAAACTTGACAAATCACTGGAAACTGATGCAATCTTCTATTGGTGTAACTGTTGCATCAGCATGCTTATTCACCATGCTGACGCAGTACAGAATGTGTAACCAGCAGTAAAATAACAATGACAATAAATAAAAAGTAAATTCCATATCCCAAAAGGAAACATGCCCAATAAGTAGTGAAGGTTTATTGGTTAATGCCTTCTCAACAACATTTGAGATTCAATATGTACTGTCTTCTGTATAAGGTGTTGATTTCTGCACATATTTCAGATCTCCTTGTTTTGTGTGTCTCTTGCCGTGCAGGTGTGCTTCTTCGTGGCCCTCTACTACAATGTCATCATCAGCTGGAGTTTCTTCTACTTCTCTCAGTCCTTCCAGCAGCCTCTACCGTGGCATGAATGCCCACTTATCAAGAACAAGACCAGTACATGTGAGACACAGGAACTGGACGGGGGGGAATCACATTCAATGAACAAGTCTTTGAGTGTCAAACCTATACCTTTTAGTTCCAAAAAAATGTAGAGCCAGGAAGCTTCTTTCTCTTTATTACCAAGACTTTGCCGTTTATATATCTAAAGGACCACATTGGGTACTCCCAGTAGAGAAAAGTCACACTGTTTTCTATGTGTGACTTGTTATGGTTTGTACGCAGATGTGGTGCCAGAGTGTGAAAAGAGCTCAGCCACCACTTACTACTGGTACCGTGAGGCCCTGGACATCTCCAACAGCATCTCTGAGGGAGGAGGACTCAACTGGAAGATGACGGTGTGCCTGCTGGCTGCCTGGTCCATGGTTTGCCTCGCCATGATCAAGGGAATCCAGTCTTCTGGAAAGGTAAAGATAATTTGTTATGTACTTATAAACCACAGCGTTCATGTGCGTTCATGTGATAAACCGATAGGATGTGGAGGATTTTGGGCATTCGCAAACCTTCTGAGGCGTGGTCTTGGTGGTTTATTATTGTGGTGGCTGGAGCACAGAGTTCTGCACAGAAAACCTCTTCCCTTGCACGCTGCTGAATGGTGTTTCCTCCATCACAGCTGGCTGAAACTGATGGCAGAACTCTAGAAACCTCTCATATACAGATAGCAAGATTCTGGAGATTGTGACAAGGCCATGATGAACAGTAGTGGGATGTAGCCTGTGGTAGTAGCTTAGCTGCCGTGATCTGACACTGTAGATCATCATCATTTAGTGTGAAGAGGACCCTAGGAGCTGAGTAGCTTAAGTATAAATACAGTGAAGGTATTTTAACTGAAGGATATACAAGGAGAGGTAAAACAACTGAGAGTAAAGGAGGAAGGGGACTAAGCAAAATGGCTTTCAACAGCTGCTTTACAATGCTGCCAACTTGGCCTAGTTAACTTCTCAAATACCCACGAGCCACAGAGCAAAATGGATAGTAGCTGCTGAAACAAAAGGTCTTTTCCTGCGGTGTTAAACACCTTCTCAAGCATAATCAGCTCACTTTAGCAGGATAAAAAGGTGCTTCAAAGTGACCACTGTGAAGCCGTTTCACAAATTTGTCTAATGATACAGTTTCAGATATTAGTCCAAGAGCTCATGTGATGCCATTTCTGGTTCCGATTACTTCAGATTAGTGTAACAAAGCTGACAGTAGCATGACATCGGAAAGGATTAGCCAGCTGGCCAAAGGTTGCCATTTGCTTGTGATCTCTCTCGGTTCCTCGCCTCTCTGTACAGGTGATCATCGTTACATAGTTTCTCATATCATATGATGAGCATTAGCTGTGTACGTCTGAGGTCAGAGTCAGGCCTAGGCTAATTGGGGAATTTCTTGTTCTTTTTTTTTTAATCTTCCAAGAATGCATTTTAAAGTTTGACTTGACTTCATGTCAGTGGTGAACTACAAGACCCTGTGCTTAAAACTATACTCTATAGTAGTCATTTTTATGTCTTTAAAAGAGTGATGTCCTCCAGTGTTTTCAAGATCGCTCAAAAGGGGGTCATTAGGTGACATTTTCTAATAGTGCTTGGAGGGCTTTTTGGCATTTTCCTTGCTAATTATTTTGAAGTCAGTGTGTGGTTCAGTCTAAAGTCAGTCGATCAACTTCTGCGAGCAACTGTGTCCAAAAAAAGTTTTAAAAAAGTCCAGTACAAAAGCTAACAACGTGGTTGGTTGATAGTTGCTTACGCTAGCCGAAGAGGCTTGGGGAACTTGAGAAATGTACAAACCTTAAGCTCAGTTTATCAACTTTTGCACACAGCAGTGACATAAAAAGACACTCACTGTGGGCCAAGACGCTAACTGTACAAAAGCTAACAACAACCTAGTCGGTTGATAGTTGCTAACGCTAGCCGTAGCAGCTTTATGAACTGGAAAAACTGTAGTAGCTGTGTTTTTGCTCGGCTTGTTTCAGTGAGGTAGTGCTTCCCAGAAAACAAAAATTAACAACCTTTAAGAATGCAGGTCGAAACTCGAGCTTCTAATGTTCCCAAAGTAATAAGCTCGTGTACTTTGGGTAAATGGGAGACATGACTCTTAAAGCTAACTGAGACATCGTCCGTAGCTCGGGCCTTATCCCAACAGCTGTCTGCTGTTTGCTTGGCCCCCACATTCGTCTCAACGGGGCCAGACAAAACAAGATGGAGCCTTTCACAGCAGAGGTGCTTGTTTCTTGGCCTCTGCTACAGTGATTTACAGGACACCCCCCCGCTAACAGACCCTTCACTCTTTGTCAATATTGCCAATGTCCCTGGAGGTTGCATTAGAGCAAATACTGTACTCATCAGTTTTTGTGAACTAATCTGAAGTAACCCGAGCAGACAGTGGAACAGTCTGAGCCAGATGGCTGTTCTGTGTCCGCCTGGTGGGTCTGGATGGCCATTTTGAGCTGGCCGGTGGAATTAACTTTTCCTCGAATGTGTGTGGCTTTCTTTTTCTTTTTTTTTAGCTCTGTGGGATACGAAATTCGCCACGCTCTCAGAAAAGCCTTGCCCGAGTGATGTCCCATCCAAAAATCTGTGTTTCTGTGCCATTTTGTGTGCGTGGGTGGGCGTGAAGAGCCATCAAACGTTTGGTTGCCGTGGTTACACGCACTCTTTTGGCTTGGCTCGGTTGCCAGCAGTGTGGCGAAGCAGGAGTTGGGAGCCGGGGGTTTGGTTCATGATGTTCAAACTGATTTTGGTGAAATAATGGTGAAAATGATTTGGAAACTGTTACCTATAGTGTGTTAAAATAGAGTAATATTTTAGACATAAAAGGACCTCAGGATTGTTTGTATAGCATGTATTAAACATCCCAGTTACTTTACTTTTGAATCAGAGATCACATGGGAGTCCTAGAACGCAACCTTTGCGAGCAGCACCTGTTATCTAGCTGCACGTTGGTTTTTTTTGTTTTGTTTTGTAGAACATAAAACTGAGCTTATAAAGCAGCAGATAGGCAGTGTTTGGCTCTGTGTTGACCAAGGCTACAGCTGTGTTCGACAACAAAAAGCACATCCACGGGTGGGGGGGGTGGAGCCGCGTCTGAAAAGCCCTGACAAGAGCTGCAGCTGAGGAACGTTAAAAAAAAAGGACGATAAGCTCCAGGGTTCCTAACTGGAGAGCGTTTAACTTTAAGTAATGCATATTTATCTGGAAATGTCTGTTTTATTTTGTGACTTTTTAAAAAAAAAAAAAACTAGAATACTTACAAGCTGTGATGTACCATTTCCAGTCAGGAGGAGGGCAACCTTTTCTGCACATGAATAAAATCCTGTGTAATGCAGCCGTGCGCTTCTGGCTCAAGTCCTTAAATTATTCTCGTGTTTTTCTTGTTTCAGTGCAACTACACTGTAGATCAGATTGCATTTAAAGGCTGAGCATTCCTTGAAGGAGTTCAGAATTTTGTGACAGTTTTAAAAAGAGATCATCTTATGTCCAGAAAATCTTGAAAATAATACTACCACACGTTATCGCAAGATCCCACACAGTCTTTTAGTATTTGTTGAGAACTTGGAGTATATGTTGTCGATGACTCTCAGTGACTACCACACCAGATTTTAGCTTCAAATCTGCAAAACTGACGGAGTTAAAGCTGTTTTTGCATTTGCTAATGTGGCCATTTTGAATGGGGTTTGACTTCAGAAGCTGTAAAAAAATACTGCAGAGAAAACTCAAAGGATGCCCTAACATATATGCTGGGAAGGAAAACAGCAGTTTCTGCTAGCTGATGCTAGTTAGCGATTTAGCTCTCATCAGTTAGCTGAACTGTAGCTAAAGGCAAAGTTTACAGGCGTTAACAGTCACTGTCAAATATATCACACAAGCTAATTTAAAACCTCTAAAAGGAAACCTGAGAGGTGCTTAATTAGAATATTTCTTCAGTGGTTAGTTTGTGTCAGCCTGACTTTTAGCGAGTGTGACTGGGTTTAGACAGGCGGGGGGAGGTTGACGTGACAGCAAAGAGAAAAGTAGGATAATCTGAAATTATAAAACAAGATTCTTCCTTATATAAATATTAGAAATAAAGTGTAACATGTATAAGTACACGTAACAAAATACAGAAATTCAACCATCTTTATTTGGCAGTCAATTTGTGCTATTGTTTAGGCTTGTTTTGTGATACAATTATGGATCATTCATCTTTTTTTTTTTGCAGATTAAAGTTTGTTTTACGCCTAAAGAGGAAGAGGACATTTATCTCAGACTCAAACACTTCATATGTAGTACAATCCCAGACTGAACTTGTAAATAAAGACTTGGAACCTGTTTTTTTGTTTTGTTTTGTTGCTTTTACTCACCTTAAAATGAGACACGACACCATCCCCTTCAAAGCTACATATGGACCACCATGCAAGAGACGTAATGTCTCTGAATCACTTAATTGCTTATGCTTCTGTCTCGACCACAAATCACCTCTCGGCGCGCAGCCACGCCCTTTTTCAGCCGCGTGTCATCGGGTGGCTGGTTCAGGCCACAAAGAGCCAGCTTCTCCGCTCAAACCAGCCCTTCAGTAATTCCGCTGAAGGTGTGTGTGTGTGTGTGTGGGGGGGGCACTTTATTGCTCCCAGTTCTGGTCAGAATGACACACGTTTTTACATCTGGCGGATAAATTGTTCACATAGTGTTCTTTGACCTCGTCTCGCCTGTTGGAAGCCATCGCAGAACGAACGTGGATAAACTACAAACTAACAAGTAATCAGGCAGTGAAGTCATGCAACGTTTAGTTTTAGTTTTTCAATCACACACTGTGCTGTCTGACAGGAAGTGATTGGTACCTCTCTTTGCTTGCAGGTGATGTACTTCAGCTCCTTGTTTCCGTATGTCGTCCTGATCTGCTTCCTGGTTCGGGCTCTGCTCCTGAAGGGCTCCGTGGACGGGATTCGCCACATGTTCACGCCCAAGGTAAAGCCCGACTGAGCAATTATTATCTTACCTGTCGTCCATAGCTCTTTGAACAACCTGAGTTTGAGGAATTCGTGTTCATTTCTGACCAGATTGATGAGCTAATGGCTAGTCTGATCTCAGTCAAGACCCAAAGGAATTGCTGCCAACTATAAAGCAACACCCGAGCTCACACATTTCAGAGTGGTTCATACAAACACTCGATAAACATAATAAACCTTTACATCGCTGTCATTTTCACAGTTCATAGTTATTTACATGGAGTTCTACAGTTTGCAAATTCAAATTTGTAGCAGTTAGCTTTAGCACTTCCAGTATTATATATTCTGGCAAAATAAGTGCGTAATACAAAATTAACTGCACTGTAAAGGCTTAAATATTAGCAATCGCAGAAACAACTCTGGCTTTTTGAGGATTTAAGTTGTTTTAAGTTAGCAGCACTTTGCTTGGTCCACTCGGACTAGCTGTTAGCTCATCAGTCCTGTCAGACCTAAACTGAGTTCTTTTCAATATATATATGCTCCCACTGGCTCAGGTTATAACAGGAAATAAGATTAGCTACCATAACTATGCGGATGATACACAGCTCTACATCACGATGTCACCAGGTGACTCTGAACCCATCCAATCACTGAATAGATGCTTAGAACAGATAAATGTGTGG
>NC_051440.1:4028271-4057024 GCF_001649575.2 Kryptolebias marmoratus
GTGCGGGTTTTTGATGTCTTCAATGTTTTTCTCTTTCTTACTGTTTATTCATTGTCACATGCTGTTTTTATTTTGTTTTTTAATTATGTAAAGCACCTTGAAATGCCTTGCTGCTGAAATGTGCTATACAAATAAAATTTGATTGATTGATTTATTCAAAAAGCTACCTACCACGTGTTAGATACAAGTTGTTCATAACTTTTACACAAAGCCTCACTTTAACATGTCTAAAATATGGAGTGGACAGGATTTGACTTTACTGTCATTAAACACACAGTACAGTAAAATTCTCTCCGGTGAAACATTTAAAAAACAAGTAAAAACAGCGTTAGCAGCTAACAAGTTAGCAGCTAGGATAGTAAAAAGACTCCCTATTCCATCTGCTGCCCTCAAGCAAGAGGTATAAGACAATAAAAGCCAGAATATCACTTTATTAAAATAAAAATAACTTCATTATATTAGCTCCAGCTTTACCAGCAATAAATAGTAATAATATTCTGATAAGGTGCATACTACATATATAAAACAACAAGGTACTTCTTCCTTGTGAGTACTTTTTTTTTTTTTTTGCTTGAAATAATGACCTCTTTTCTTTCTGTACCTTGAGTTTAAAGGTATGCAGTATTGATGTCAAAGTATCACTTCTGTTACCTGCGTTTGCTCCACTTTAATCCCTGATAATTTCACTGTTAAGCTGCCGAAACTCAAAAGGCTACGTCTGCGCCGTGATAGGCCGATTCCTCAGCAGCAAACAGCCAATGGCGCTTCAGGCTTCACACAATCATGTCACAATGGAAACAGGAGTTACCGAGTCCTTATGTAAGCAGCCAGCCAAAGACTCTCCTTTTGCAGCCGAGCGTTTCTGTGTCTGTCTCGTGTCTCGTCCGACTGGCATCCTCTAGCTTCAGACGGCCTCCATCTTTGTGCACCTGTGGACACGGGCACCGGCGGGGCGTGTGAAAAGATGGAGACGATTGTCACGAAAAAAAAAAAAAAGCCACATGACTCTTTGACTCTTGCCTAATTAGCAGGTGATAAATTCAAGCAGTGAGGGGGGGAGGGCCATAATTATCCTCTAAAACGGGAAGGTCTCCGTACAGAGAGTGATCGCTTTCATCCATCCTGACACACATCTGTCCTGATGGGAGCAGACGACACCCCCACCCCCACCCCCACCTCACTGAATGGTTACAAGTCTGTCAGCTGAGAGCTGCACAGTATATTCATGTTCCAGTATTATATGTGTAATATCCATCCATGCAGTTTCTTTACCTAGTTCTTCTTTCTGAGCCGGTGCCTACCTCCAGCAGTCACTGTACGAGAGGCGGGGGACACCCTGGACAGGTCTGCAGTCCATCACAGGGACACACAGAGACAACCGAGACAACCATTCACGCTCTCGCACCACATTAGGGACAATTTAATTTAGACTTTTATGCAATATCAGTATTGCAAAAGATTTTAATAAATCATATAAAAAATACTCCCCTGAAAAGTGACACAACATGTGGGTTTATTGCAACTGACACTTTATTAAATAATAATATCACAGCTGGATCTTTATGTTTTCCTAATGTTGTGCAGCAATAATATACTGTCAGTTTGATTTTATGATAAAACCCTGACTGATGTTAGAGATCAACCAATGAGAGTTTCTGGTAGCACTTTATATTAGTACACCGTATTTAGCCTTATTTCATCATTAATAACTGATTAATTAACCTTAAAAACATCATTAATAATTGTGTTGATTTTGGGCTGATTTCCACAGGAAAAAAAAACTTAAATAGTCCTCACTTTGGAAGGGTTCACCAAAACTTATCCAACTACTAGGAACTGCCTTAATTATTAATGCACTGCAGGATGAGTATATAATCAATTCAAAGATTCTCTAACCATTAATAATGTCTAACACATGGTGTGAAAGTACATTTATATGACCATTTACATACATATACACATAGTTAATTTATGAGTTATTAAGCATGATGTCAGGGTTCCTGTGTGTGAGTGTGAGTATGAGTGATGCATCTGTTCCAGCAAGGATCTTGGTGAGGAACCTGGGCAGCCTACACAGGTGGATCTCATCAGCCTCATCAGTGTTGGGGGATAAAGGAGCAGCAGAATCTCCACTCAGTGCTGGATGATTAACGTGCACCGGTAGTCTCTCTAGCCGTCTCTCGCAGTTCACTGTACTAGAGATTTTGGATTTGTTTCTTCGGTTATTTTCCAGTGATCTCATAGCCCTGTGCTTTGCCAGCCTTTAGGTTCGCTTCTGGATTGTCTAGCTGGATCAAGTTCCATTGTTTTTTCCTCCGGTGGATGAACCTGCAAGCCTGCCTGCCCGCTGCTTCCCCCCACACCGCTTCATCAATTCTCTGGCACCCAGTCTCAGGAATCTCCGCGACCCATCCTCCACACAGGACCCTGGACACACTACCCCATGCTTCTACCAGAACCATTCTAAGTAAGCTACTTCATTCTGCTTCACTGACAACCTCATTCTAGGACACCAGTAACCCCACTCTCATTCCAGGAACTTCTGATTGAACGAAGCTACCAGAGGGAAAAGCAGAATTGTCACGGCCTTTAAAGAAATAAAATTAAACCCTTACCTCACTCAGTCTTGTTGATTTTGCATGTGGGTCAGAAGGTTAACGCCGAACATGACATAATCATCCAGCCAGTTTGACCCAGCAGAATCAACTCCAGACCCCAATCTAGATCATGCTGTACTGGTCCGTCATGACTCAATGCTGCACTCATTATATGATCAACAAACTAACACTAACCAGCGTTTAGATCAATTTGCTGGAATGCTTAAGGAGCTTCACCAAAAGCTTGTTTCTGCTAGTCCTCCTCCCGCTGTAGGGTCACCTCTAGCCGCGGATCCCTCCTCTCCCCAAGCCAGCGCTTCTGCCAATCCTGCACAAACTCCACCAGCATCCGTTCGTCTCAGAGGTCTCTCCACCCACACCTGAGCCCTATTCTGGTGAGATAGGTAAATGTGGTTTTTTTTTATTGCAATGCTCCTTAGTCTTTTCTTTTTCGCCCCAAAGCTTCCAGACAGATGCTGCAAAGATATCGTATGTTATTGGTTTGTTAAGGGGAAGAGCGCTAAAATGGGCGGAGGCTAAGTTTGGACAGCAAGTCCTTTTTCAGGAAACGTATGACTTGTTTGTGTCCTCATTTAAACAGACATTCGGGTATACAGAATCACGTTCTGATATCACCCGCAAGCTGTGGAATTTAAAGCAGGGTCGTCAAGCTGTAGCAGAGTTTGCCATTGACTTTAGAACCTTGGCAGCCTCATCTGGTTGGAACACTGAGGCATTGAAGGGAGCTTTTCTACAAGCTCTGAACGAGAACATAAAGGATGAACTAGCTTATCGAGATGAACCAGGTTCATTAGAGGATTTAATCTCTATGGCTATCAGGATCGACAATAGGGTCAGAGACAGGACCCGTTCAAAGAGAGAACTGAGTATGTGCCCAAACAGAGTGGAATTCAACATTGCCCCCACAGATCTATCTCCCGAGGAGCCTATGCAAATAGGAAGAACCAGACTAACTCCTGAAGAACGACAGCGTCGCATGAGGTCTGGCGTCTGCCTTTACTGTGGTCAAACAGGGCACTACATTGCTGATTGTAAGAACCTGCCAAAAGACAAGGCCCATCATTAGCTACGGGAGAAGTGGTGGGCAACTCTGAGAAAGCCTCCCGTTTAACTCTACCATGTTCACTGATTACAAGTGATCAGTCTTTTCAGACATTTGTTTTAATAGATTCTGGTTGTGAACAAAACCTGATTGATGATAACCTTGTTAATCAACTCCAAATACCCACTGCCATTACTTGCCTCAGCTTTTGAACTTGTTCAGGGAGCCACCATTTTTACCAAGCTTGACCTCCGTAATGCTTACCACTTGATCAGAATCCGGGAGGGAGATGAGTGGAAAACAGCATTCAAGACACCACTTGGCCATTTTGAGTATTTAGTTATGCCCTTCGGTCTAATGAATGCACCGGCGGTGTTCCAATCTTTAGTCAATGACGTCCTCAGGGACTTTCTTAATCAGTTTGTCTTTGTTTACCTTGATGATATTTTTATTTTTTCAAGATCTTCAGGGGAACACAAGACTCATGTCCGGCTGGTCCTTCAGCGTCTTCTGGAGAATCGGCTGTTCATCAAGGCGGAAAAATGCGAATTCCATGCCTCTTCAGTGACATTTCTTGGTTATGTTTCGGAAAGCGGGCAGGTAAAGACGGATCCAGCAAAGATTCAAGCAGTCTTGGACTGGCCTACTCCCACATCTCGCAAGCAGCTTCAACGTTTTCTGGGGTTTGCAAATTTCTACCGTCGCTTTATTAAAGACTATAGCCAAACAGTTCTTCCCCTTACCCGTCTCACCTCCACCAAGGCTAGTTTCACTTGGTCACCTGATGCTGAACAAAGTTTCATAGATTTGAAGAGGAGGTTTGCTAATGTGCCCATCCTTACTCAACCTGACCCATTAAAACAGTTTATCGTTGAAGTGGATGCCTCTGATTCTGGGGTAGGGGCGGTGCTGTCACAAATCTCTTCCATTGATGACAAATTGCACCCCTGTGCATTTTTCTCCCGTCGCCTCTCACCAGCAGAGAGAAACTATGATGTTGGTGATAGAGAACTCCTGGCAATAAAGATGGCTTTTGATGAATGGCGTCATTGGTTAGAGGGGGCGGAGCATCCCATTGTTGTCTGGACAGATCACAAGAATCTAGCTTACCTTCAACAGGCCAAGAGATTAAATCCCAGACAGTCTCGCTAGTCTCTCTTTTTCTCCAGGTTCAACTTTACTATTTCTTATAGACCTGGATCCAAGAATACTAAGCCAGATGCACTTTCAAGACAGTTTTCCCCAGATCAGGACATGCCTGAGACTACCATCATTCCACAATCGTGTGTTATTAGAACCCTTTCCTGGGAGGTCAGAGACCAGGTCCTGGCTGCCCAACAGATTGAACCTGGTCCCATTAATACACCACCCAACCGTCTGTATGTCCCTTCGTCCGTTAGAGCTCGTCTCATTCATTGGGCCCATACTGCAAAATTTTCTTGTCATCCTGGCATTAACAGAACAGTCTCCCTAATTAGACGAAACTTTTGGTGGCCATCTTTATATAGAGATGTCAAGAACTATGTGCTTGCCTTCCCCATTTGTGCTCGCAATAAGACTTGCAATCAACCCCCCAGTGGGTTACTTCAACCTCTTTCAGTTCCCAAACGTCCCTGGTCGCATGTAGCTTTAGACTTTGTTACTGGGCTACCTCCTTCAAAGGGTTTCACCACCATTCTAACCATCATTGACCGCTTCTCTAAGGCTTGCCATCTGGTTCCCTTACGTAAACTTCCCACTGCCATGCAAACTGCCCATCTTCTAACTAAACATGTGTTTCGTCTGCATGGTATCCCCTCTGAGATTCTGTCGGACAGGGGTCCACAGTTTGTTTCTAGAGTTTGGAAAGAGTTTGGCACAGCACTAGGAGCTAAGGTAACACTCAGTTCTGGGTTTCATCCCCAAACTAATGGTCAAGCTGAGCGTCTGAACCAGGAGCTCGAAGCCACCCTTCGTTGTCTCTGTTCGTCACACCCTTCATCTTGGAGTGTGCACTTGCCTTGGGTGGAGTATGCCCACAACAGCCACACCTCTACAGCTACTGGCCTATCACCCTTTGAGTCCTCTCTTGGCTATCAGCCTCCTCTGTTTCCTTCAGACGAACATCAAGCATCCGTCACCTCTGTCCGCCATCACCTTCGCCGTTGCAGACACATCTGGACACAGACCAATGCCGCTCTCAACCGGACAGCCGAGGGGAACCGCAGAAGGGCTGATCGTAGAAGAACCCCTGCACCATCGTATTCACCTGGCCAGGAGGTTTGGCTTTCCACTCGTGACATCAATATCAAAGCATCCAATCGTAAGCTTTCCCCTCGCTTTATTGGTCCCTTTGAGATAACCTCTGTTCTCAGTCCTTCAGCCGTACGCCTCAGGCTTCCTGATGGGTTGAAGATCCACCCAGTGTTTCATGTTTCTCTCGTTAAACCGGTCCGTTCCAGTCCTTTCTGCCCTCCTTCCAGACCCCCACCACCCGCCCGGGAGATTGACGGTCATCCTGCGTATGACGTTGCTAAGATTCTGGCTATTCGCCGTTGGGGTAGGGGGTTCCAGTATCTTGTGGATTGGCAGGGTTATGGACCTGAGGAGCGGTCATGGGTTCCCCGTTCTTTCATCCTGGACCCTGATCTTATTAGAGATTTTGAAGCTTCGAATCAGTCATCTTCATCTCGACCGCCGGGAGGCGGTCTTTAAAAGGGGGGTAGTGTCAGGGTTCCTGTGTGTGAGTGTGAGTATGAGTGATGCATCTGTTCCAGCAAGGATCTTGGTGAGGAACCTGGGCAGCCTACACAGGTGGATCTCATCAGCCTCATCAGTGTTGGGGGATAAAGGAGCAGCAGAATCTCCACTCAGTGCTGGATGATTAACGTGCACCGGTAGTCTCTCTAGCCGTCTCTCGCAGTTCACTGTACTAGAGATTTTGGATTTGTTTCTTCGGTTATTTTCCAGTGATCTCATAGCCCTGTGCTTTGCCAGCCTTTAGGTTCGCTTCTGGATTGTCTAGCTGGATCAAGTTCCATTGTTTTTTCCTCCGGTGGATGAACCTGCAAGCCTGCCTGCCCGCTGCTTCCCCCCACACCGCTTCATCAATTCTCTGGCACCCAGTCTCAGGAATCTCCGCGACCCATCCTCCACACAGGACCCTGGACACACTACCCCATGCTTCTACCAGAACCATTCTAAGTAAGCTACTTCATTCTGCTTCACTGACAACCTCATTCTAGGACACCAGTAACCCCACTCTCATTCCAGGAACTTCTGATTGAACGAAGCTACCAGAGGGAGAAGCAGAATTGTCACGGCCTTTAAAGAAATAAAATTAAACCCTTACCTCACTCAGTCTTGTTGATTTTGCATGTGGGTCAGAAGGTTAACGCCGAACATGACACATGATTAAACATTGAGTATGTTGTTTTTGAAGTAATTAGCCTTTATGGGTAAAACATTAATAAACGTTTTAATTTATAGCTTATTGAGCATGAATCATCCTTAATTATTGATGTTTTTATTAGTAATTAATATAACGTGCCACAGAGTTGATTGTTCGACATAAGGACATAATAGACAATATATAAAGTTTAGTTTTGGGGGTTTTCTTGCTTATTTTTGGCCTATAATGAGTAACGGTTTGTTGTTCTTACACATTACATCTACTCGAATCTGAAAAAATAAGCAGTGGTTAAAAAAAATGAAAGCAAATAGTGTGTGTGTGATAATTAATAGCAAGACTCGCAGAGTTTTAAAAAATGAAAGTCTTCCTGTTTGCTGTTTAGCATCTGAAATGGTTCTTTTGAATAATAGGTATATTTCTGTGGTTCACTTCTTCTGGTGTTTCTTATTGTTGTGGCTAAAAGCACCTCTGCCATAAAAGCCACCCCAGTCTCTGCCAACAGGTGTGCTTGACTATTAATCGGCTCAAAGTTGGCAATAATTGGCTGACTAATCAATCAGTTTGCCAGCAGTTGTTCCCTGGTTGGAATCATAAATATGTGGTGCTGTTAAACCGCTTCTCATCGCACAAATAGCACACTGTGAGCATGTCTGGAAACAAAGTCTGTTCTGCCCTCAGCTGGAGATCATGCTGGAGGCCAAAGTGTGGCGGGAGGCGGCCACGCAGGTCTTCTTCGCTCTGGGTCTGGGCTTCGGCGGCGTCATCGCCTTTTCCAGTTACAACAAGCGCAACAACAACTGCCACTTCGACGCCGTCCTGGTGTCGTTCATCAACTTCCTCACGTCCGTGCTGGCCACCCTGGTGGTGTTCGCCGTGCTGGGCTTCAAGGCCAACATCATGAACAGCAAATGCGTCGCCCTGTGAGTACCAGCCTCTGTTCGCCATCAGCTACTCTGACGCCGTCCAGGGGGAAGTTTGTCAAGCAACCGCTCGATTGTTCTGGTTCTCGGAACAAAAAAAGAAGCGAAACTTGGACAAGAATCCGATTAAAACTTGTTCTGTTTTGTTTATTTTTAGTAACACCAACAGGATTGTGGCGTTGCTGGGGAGCGAAATTGAACCCAGCCTCATCCCCCACCACATAAACCTGACTCAGGTGAGTCAGGTCAGTGCCGATGACTACCATCAGATCATTCAGGTCCTCAGAGGAGTGAAGGAGGACAACTACGAGAAGCTGGGGCTGGACTCCTGCAGCATCGAAGACGAGCTTAATAAGGTACGAGAGGGTCGGCTGTGTATCGCCTTTGAAACGGCCGCAGCGTTTTAGGAAATATGCTCATTTTTTGTATTATGCTAGTCTTCAGTGTTTTGCAAATAATAGAATTAGCTTAGCACAAAACTGATAGCATAGCTTTGTCCACCTATCAGAAACATGGACCTGGCAGGATCTCTGAAGCTCATTTGATGTCTGTAATGAAGTTGGTGAAACGTCACGTTACTTCCTTCTTCAAATAGATGAAAACAAACGGTGTCAAACTGCTGGCAACAAAGTGGAAACTTTAGCACCGTCAACCCTTAAAGTTTTCGTGTTTGATTTCGCGCAGCGGGGGAAAAAACAGTTTCTAGTTCTGTTTGCTTCTCGAAACAGAGAGGGGCAAAAGAAGGAGAAATCTGTGTCATGGTAAACTGTGGCAGCCATTTTTTTTCCCATTATTGTAAATATCTATATAAGTCTTGCTTTATCAATAAATAAATAGTAAATGAACTGTACTTACATAGCACCTTTCTAACCAACCAGGCCACTCAAACAGCTTTACAACACAATCTGTGCCCTCCTTTCCCCATCAACACACACATTTATACACACACTACCACATCTCTACAAAACTAATGTGAATAAATCATTCTATGGAGACTAATCAGTGCTTTAAACTCCATTCATACACTGATGGGGCACATCTGAGGCAGTGAGGGGTTCAGTGTCCTGCCCAGGGACACGTCAACATGTGACTCCTGCCAGAAATTGAACCTCCAACTCTCCTCCTCATTGGTGGACAACTGCTCTAACCACTGAGCCACAGCCTCCCAAATAAATAAAATAAATTATGTGTTAGCTACCTTTACTTTTACTAAAGCAGTAATTTACTTGTTTTGGAGTCATTTCAAACAACACCATCATTATTTATTTTACGAAGATAAAAGATTGAAGGTAGTATTGATTTATTTAGTTTGCTGCTACCTCAACTCTTGCCAGACAACCAAAAATAGCAACAAAAAACAATAAGAATATGTCTGCATATTCAGTTCAGTTCAGTTCAATCTGATGAACTTCTGTCCTTGTTTATGATAGCTTTTCTGGGTAATGATGATGATTGTTGATTGGAGGTGCCTGGGCGTTAAAACGATGCTCTGATCTTATCTCAGTTGTCTTAGCAAACACCTCAGGAGCTCATCAGTCAAAGTGGAGGGCTTGTTTGTTGGGGGCTTTGCACAGAGGCTACATCTGTAATGTAATCCTGCCATCAATATGAGCTAATTGCTAGAAACGATAAATGGTAAATGGTAAATGGCTTGCACTTATATAGCGCTTTATCTAGTCCAAGGACCTTGATAAAAATAAGAAAGGGAGAAAAAAACCCAACAACTGAGTATTGTTCTCTTGAGTTCCATTTATTCACTTTAAATTGTCATTCTAACCTCAGGCTTCTGGGTTGCAGAGAACACCAGAGACTGAAATAAATTAAGACTGAGAAGCTCGTTGCCTTTTATGTAACTTTAGTTGCCTGAAGACATCGGGCAAACTGTTCCCAGACGCAGGTTTCTATGAAGCGACAGCGAGAATACTTAAAGCAGTGTTTGAGGAAGTGATTACCTTTTTAGCTCACAAAACTAGACAGAAAAAGAAAAACGGATGTAGATGGAACTGGAGCCAGTCTTCTGATAAAAAGTGAAAAATCACCATTTAAGGTCAAGTGCGGGTAAAAATAAAACAAAACAACACTGTTTTACAGGAAATCATGCAGTGTTATGTGTTGAAATGAAACCAGACGTGTGGATGTTGTGTATCTGATTGCCAAAATTTGTGAAAATATATATTTTCTTGCCTTAAGTGTCTGGAATGAAAGGATTTCTAAAAGCAGACAGAGGGCTGGGGTGTTCCATCAGCAAAAACAACAAATATACAGGAGTTGTCCTTTACTCTGCAGCACGCCCTGTACACAGAAAAATACGAAAACTCGCCTTTTTCTTCACTGCTGTTTAAACCCAGCACTTTGACCCGTTTCACAATAAAAGCCTTCCAGGTCCAGCCTTCCATCAAGCTAACGGGTCTGATTAAAGTGAGATATCTCAGGTAGAAGCCTCGCAGCCGCCCACAAATGCCCTGCTTTTCAATCCCTTTTCCTACCCCCCCACCCCCCCAACAGGCGGTCCAAGGCACAGGCTTGGCCTTCATCGCCTTCACGGAAGCCATGACCCATTTCCCCGCCTCGCCCTTCTGGTCTGTCATGTTCTTCCTCATGCTGATCAACCTGGGCCTCGGCAGCATGTTCGGCACCATCGAGGGGATCCTCACGCCGCTGATCGACACGTTTAAAGTCCGCAAGGAGTTCCTCACAGGTTAGAGAGAATGATGGCGTGTACAAATACTGAAGTGCTCACCGTGTTCTCATGCAGGGACCAGCGTAGGTTTTTGTGATATTGTTTATTTTTTTTAAAGACAAAAAGCTATGTTTCTTCTTCTTTTTCTTTCGGCTGTTCCCTTTTCAGTGGTCACAGCGTGACATCGTCCTCCATCTAACTCTGTCCTCTGCATCCTCTGTCCTCCATGCCCTCTCTAACTGCGTCCATTTATCTCCTCTTTGTCTTTTGTCTCCATATATCTTTGTGTTTTTTTATTGTGCTGTAAAGATGGGATTCAAAGGCAGTAAAGAAAAGAAAACCCAACCTACTTTATAGTTAATTAAACATTTTGCCCAGAAGCCGAAAACAAATTTGGGGTAAAGGGTTTTGTTTTAAAGTAAAAGGTAGATTTATGAGGGTGTATTATTCTGTAACTGTAGATGCTGTGTTTACACGACTCCAAGTTTACAAAATGGGTCGATTTCTTTCCTAAGACCCATAAAACTTTCCTGCGACTCAGTGAAGCTCGTGGTTGGCGGTGACCAACTCCCTGCTTGTCTTTGTGCAGTGGGATGCTGCATGTTGGCCTTCTCCATCGGCTTCCTGTTCGTGCAGCGCTCCGGGAACTACTTTGTGACGATGTTCGACGACTACTCAGCCACGTTGCCTCTGCTCATCGTTGTCGTCCTGGAAAACGTGGCGATCGCTTGGTTCTACGGGATCGATAAGTACGGACGGTTTTTACTTAGAATGTGAATGTGGAAAAAATGCCTATTAGCCTGCATGTGCACAAGCTAACAGTTTCTTTCGATGTTTAAAGCTGTCCCCTCTCCCGCACCGCCGTCGTGTTTGCAGGTTCTTTGAAGACCTGAAGGACATGCTGGGCTTCACTCCGTACCGTTTCTACTACTACATGTGGAAGTACATCACCCCCATCCTGCTGTTGGTCCTCCTGTGCTCCAGCTTCATCCAGCTGACCATGACGCCGCCCAGCTACAGCGCCTGGATAGAGGAAGAGGTGAGTTTTCTGTCCAGGCTCCTCCTGAAATCTTCCTGATGCACAAAACGGTCGTAAAGCAAAGAATGGAGCTGCAGCGAATAGCGCTCGCTTTAATATGTTTGATTTTTTTTAATCACCTGCCGCTAATAGGCGTAAGGTGGGGGATGCATTTCTTTAGGGAATGTCTTTAATTTTATGTTTATAGGTTTGCAAGCAGCAGAAAAGGAATGAAAGTCAGCCGTAGAAAGACAGAGTACCTGTGTGTGAATGAGAGGTAGGCAGGTGGAACAGTGAGGCTACAAGGAGGTCAGAGGTCACAAAGGTGCAGGACTTCAAGGACTTAGAGTCGACTGTCCAGGAAAACAGAGAGTGTGGTAAAGAGGTGAGCAGAGTCTAGGCAGGATGAAGTGGATGGAGAAAAGTTTCAGGAGGGATTTGTGACACAAAGATGGCAGCAAAGGTCAAAAGAAAGGTTTACAGACAGTGGTGAGAGCAGCTATGTTGTAGGGTTTGGAGACAGTGGGACGGACAAAAAGACAGAAGACAGAACTGGAAGTGGCAGAGCTGAAGATGTTGAGGTTCTCCTTAGGAGGGACAATGATGGACAGGATTAGGAATGAGGTCATCAGAGGTACAGCACAGGTTGAACGACTTGGAGATAAAGTTAGAGAGGCCAGACTGAGATGGTTTGGACATGTGCAGAGGAGGGACAGTGGGTATATTGGTAGAAGGATGTTAGAGATGGAGCTGCCAGGAAAAAGACAAAGAGGAGCTGTATGGACGCAGTTAGAGAGGACATGGAGGTAGTTGGAGTGAGGACAGAGGATGCAGAGGACAGAGTTAGATGGAGGAGGATGACTCACTGTGGTGACACCTGAAAAGGGAACAGCTGAAAGAAGGAAAAATTGCAACAATGATCGACACTAAAGTGATCACCTGATACCTGCAGCCTGTCCCTCGCCTGCTCATTTTCCCTTAACTCCTCCTTTCAGGCCCTAGAGAAGACCCTCCGCTTCCCTCCGTGGGGCACCGCGGTCTGCATCTCCCTGGTGGTGATGGCCATCATGCCCGTTCCCGTGGTGTTCTGCCTGCGCTACTTCAACATCATCGACGAGAACCCCAGCGGTCTCTCCTCCGTCTCCTACAAGAAGGGCCGCGTCATCAAGGAGAGCCCCCAGCTGGAGGACGACGCCGCCAGCCTGATCCACGGCAAGTTTCCCAGCGAGGCGCCTTCGCCCGGCAAGAAGATCTACCGCAAGCAGAGCGGCAGCGCTGACGCGGACACGGCCCCCAACGGCCGCTACGGTATCGGGTACCTGATGGCCGACATGCCGGACATGCCCGAGTCGGACTTATAGACTGTTATAGCAAGCCCTGCTCGGTCATCCTTCCTCCTTCATCCTTACTGCGTGCTTTTAGTCACCCGTATCATCGTTGTACATTCCTTTTGCAATGTATCTTTTTTAGATAGCGTAGCTGCTCTGTTATTTGTCGTCTCTGAACCTTATGTGACAGTATACCTTCAAAACAAAGAATGGGACTAAGCCCTGTTCTTGTCTAACCCTTCACTAATTTGTTCTGCTGCTCCCTCTCTGGGCTTTGCCTCCTCCTCCTCCTCACTGGGAATCCTGCTGGAAGAGAATGCTAAAACGTTGATGCTCCAGCAGGTCTACTTGAAGGAAAAAAAAACCTGCTAAAGGAGCAGGTCACGAAAAAAAAAAAAAAAACACCGTCTTTTTGGGCCGTCGGCAGTGTTAACAAAGTCCTTTAGTGTAAATGATTGTGCACATTCTGACTCCCGCAGTAAACACGACCCAGTAAGTACCGAGCTCAGTGGTGGACGGTTCAGTGACGCAGGATTAACCATCGTTTTTGGCCAAAGTTGGAGTCAGCTTTACTGAAACGACGAGAAGACGGCTTCTGATCTCCTGATTGTCCGAGACAAACGTGTGCCTAAGTAATTTATATTTGTTTATAGAATACATGTTGTAAATTTAAAGTATTCTTTAAATACAATATAAATATTATAAATATATTTATCTTCATAGTTTGGATATGAAAGCAGTGTTTTTAAGGTTCAGAAGTACTTCAAATCCTTAACTCATGTCTTTGTTTTGTTTTTGTTTTGTTTTTCCAACAAAAAAACCCAAACAAACTAATGTCCTGTCAGTGTCATCGATTACCACATTATTTTGTAAATAATTTTTCCATGAAATGGCTTCAAATGCTGTGTCAAGATTAAAGATCAAAAGTGATCCGTATCCGTCAGAGTTTGGACTGTTTTCTCTCTTTTAGGTCCCGGGTCTATTTCACGCCGTTTTCAATATTTAATACAGCATCCAGAGATGGAGAACAGGGCTGCCAAAGTGGTGGCCCGCAGTCCAGATCCGGACACAAACAGAGTTCTGTCTGGACCGAGATTGGTTGTAAAATTTCAGTGAAATAAAATAAAATCTGAAGCTCACTGGTATAGATATTGTACCTGATGGAAAGATGGATCCATTTTCCAGCTTTAACCTACAAAAATACTGAAGTAAAAATAAAAGCACACAACCCTGTGTACCAATGAGCAACTAAAAAAACAGAACCAGAGCCATCCTTGTATACAAAATAGCTTTTATTGACTGTTTATTGTTTGGAGTCACAGTAACTTGGAGTAAAATGTAGAAAAAATAGAACCAGAGATCACACACACACACACACACATGAAAATAAATAATTACATTTACATTTGTAGTGGCTTATTTCCTTTTTGCCTTTCCTTTCTACTGTGCTACGGGCAAACAAAGATTGATTTCTTAGTGGATTCGTTTTGGAGCCCTGAAACAAACAAACTCATCTGCGTCCCTTTTTAGAAAACGCTCACAGTTGTCTGATGAAACGTGCACCATGGGAAGATAAAAAAAAAGAACAAACCTTGATTCAGACTGTGAGAACTGGAAAAGTGCACCAAAGTAAAACATCCCCCTTCAAGTATGACTGAAGAGCCCATCCCTTTTGGTTGACTCCTCTGCAAAAAAAAAAAAAAAAAAAAAAAACATTCATTAAATCAACTGAGTTCAACCTTTCAACGCTTCTGCAAGAAATAAATGAACTAATAATAACATGTTTGCTGTCAGGACTTTTCCTACAGCTTTACGTTGGAGGCATAACAAAAGTACCACCAACAGTACAGAATACATCCATCAGAAAGTTGTCAGAGAAATCAAAACCCAATGCATGAATTTCCTCACACAACAATCCTGAGTATACAGCATGTGAGTCTGCTAAGTATATACATGACTGGTGGGGTGAAAGGTCAATTTCTCTGACAGTTATGTTGTAAACAGCTGAAAACAGTTCAATTAAAGAACATGTAAGAACATGAAATTGCAGCCATCAGTTGAAATGTGAAGAAGTTCCCTGGTAATGACTACCAGCCTCTCCAAACCATCATATGATCAGACTAGTGGACTTCATGAATACCTTCAAGATTTCTTTGTTCTAATAAAAGTAAGACCTAAAGGAGAACGAAGGGTTTGACGTTTCCGTGTTGCTCGGATGTCAAGCTGGAGCAAAGGCAAATGGGTCGTTTGTGACCTTGACCTTTGACCCCATGACCTTGAAATCAATAGGGATCGTTCTTGACCCGCGAGGTGTCCGGCTGTACAATTTGACATTTCTATGTTAAAAGGGTTTGACAAGAAACTGGACGGACAGCATCATAAATGAACACATCCCATCTTCAGAGGGGTGACTAACAGTTAAAAGGGAAAAACAGCAAGTCAACCTGATTCAAGATGGCCGCCACAGCCAACTGACCTTAGCCAACACTAAAATGGCTGTAACTGTGTACATCGAATGATTAGTTCTTTATAGTTTCATTAAAACTATTTGGGGTTTTTTTTAGACATTTTGCTTCCACCAGACATACAGACGTCACCTTTCTAAGTACAAAAACAAGCTTTGAATGCATCAGGTGGAAAAAGACTTCAGTTTCCTGAGGAGCAGCATATTGTAGTGGGTGGAGCAAATGTTGATAAAGCAGAACATCGTTCTTTGTGCAGTTTGACTGTCAACGTGCCGGTCCATAACATTTCTTAAATAAAAGGAGCATTATGTACAGGAAGACAAATCGCCTGCCGCCCTGCGTGCCAAGGTTTTAAACAACCACCGTACGTATTTAGAGTACGTGTCGGGGACCACACCAGATCTCTGAATTAGAAACATTTTTTTGTGTGTTTTCTAAAGTCAGCTGCTGGCTGTGGTGGCCATCTTTAAATCAGGTTGACTCCAAACGTTGATCAGCTGCAGACAAACATTCAGAGATATGTTGCCAACAGACAAACACACACGGACACAGGCAAAACCACTGTTGCCCGCCGTTCGCCTTTACAGAAACGTCTTTTTAGCCGTCTTTAAGACAGCAGGAAAACGAGGCAGAGCCTAAAAATGTGTGAATAAAAAAGGTATTTGTCACCTATTAACAAATGAACCAAACCTGATATAAAGAAGCCTTTATCTCTAATCATAGTTTGGTTAATTTGACAGGTAATAAAAACTCACTGGTACATTGAGTTATGTGAGGATTGTTTCTCTTAACTGTGTAGATTTATGCAGATTGTGTAGAATAAAATGGCCACAGAATAAGTGCGATAAAGGCCAACCTGTGAGCTCAGGCGTGATGGAGCTGCTCCCTCATCTTGGCTGCGATCCGCTCTCTCTTCTCACAGTGCTTCTTCAGGTCTTTGACCTCGTTCGGCAGCGTGCTGTTCCACAACATCAGCACCAAGTCCTCATCTGAGAGCCCACACACACACACACACACACACACACACACACGATGGGTGTCCTGCAGAGGAAGTCACACAGCGAGGCGGACTGTTTTCCCCCCCCAAAAAAAGGGAACAAACGAGGACACTTCACGCTCACCGTTACGGTTCTTGTCTCGTGGAAGTCTTCGGCCCAAAACCAGCACCTCGCTCTTCCAGTTCAGCGTTTCTGATCGTGAGAAAGCAAAAAACAAAACAAAACGTTGCACGTGAATGAGAACCACGGCACGCACGGCATGCCGGGTCGTCTGCGCGCCGCCGCTCTGAGGTAACCCTGAGTCTAAAACCAAACAAAACCCCAGCTGTCTCAATTATCTTTATTTTCTCCGCTTTTTTAGTTGTTCCTTATCAGTTCTCACACTCTCGCTGCTCCAACCAACACAAGATACGGGCTGTTTTTGTGGTTCAGAGTTTGAAATCCTGCTACACTCATGAATTCACCTTCAAGCTAGAACAGAATGATGGCGGGAGAACATCAGCTTAATTCACAAAAAGGCTGTTTATAAATGGTAACAAATATCTTTACAATACTTCATACTGATCTCTCTGTCAGGATGGAGCTGGTAAATTATTAACTCTTTTCTGTTTGGATGCAAATTTAAGCCATCTGCCGTTCTGTAATCTACAGATTAAATGAATGGAAAGCCGACGTATACCCACGTATTAATGCAGAGGTGATGGAGCGCACAGAATCACACCTGGGCGCCATGACCTGCAGTGTCTGGTGCTTGGAGAGCTCCAGCAGCAGCAGGTAGCCCCCTCTGGTGCCGATCCACAGGGCTGCAGCGCTCTGCACCAGCAGGGCCTTCACTGTGGCCCAGGAGGGGGGCACCTCGCAGGGCGCTGGCGCCGCCATGCCGCCCCGCCGCCATCTGTAGCCAGAGTCGTTCCTGCGAGGAGGAGGGGGTGAGTTAACGTGTGATTTAAAAGAAGTGACTTCAGTGAGCTGCAGCCAAAAGAAAAACAAGAGAGCTGAGTTTGTTGGACAGAGCGGTGAGGGGCCGTGTGGCTGCACTGCAGGTTCCATAAATCTAAGACTGTCATGTGTGTGTGTGTGCGTGTGTGTGTGTGTGTGTACCTAATGATCTGAGTGCAGTCGATGCAGTCCACCATCCTCTCGCTTCTCTTGTCCCAGACTTCCACAGTTGTCGTCTCAGCTTTGCTCAAGTACACGTATTTGTCCACAACCATCCGAGACACACACGCCTCGCCGCTCAGAGAGCGCTGCTGCCTGCAAGGAACACACACACACACACTACTGTCACACCACTAAGTTGTGAGCCTGCTTGATAAAAAAAGAGACCTTAAAAGGACTTTCTGGACATTTGTATGCATGGTGGAAAGGTTAAACAATATCTTACCTGTTGTAGATAGCTTTCTGAACAGCCTCAGTTTGGAGTTTAAGTCCAACAGGACTGACGAGCTAATGGCTAGTCTAATTGTGACCAAAGTGGACTGATGTTGTTTTAAATCCACTCCAGTCTCTAAAAGCTTATGTCAGTTCCTGTAAAAACCTAAATTATCACCACATTCATATTGTCTGGGTCTTTACAACTCCAATATTAAAATAAGTTGTAAAATGTAAATAAAAACAGGATGCAATGATTTGCAAATCTCATAAACCCAAACTTTATTCACATTGGAACATGGTCAACGTTGAAATGTTGAAACTAAGAATGAAAAAATAAGGTCATTTTGAATCTTAAGTCAACACATCTCAGAAAAGGACAGGAGCAACGAAAGGCTGTGAATGTAAGTAGCATGAATAGGAAACAGCTAGAGGAGCATTTTGCAGCTAATTAAGTTAACTGACCACAGGTCAGTGAGAGGACCAGGGATAAAAATAATCAAATATATATATATTTTTTTTTAGAGAGAGGTTGAATCTGTCACAAGTAAAGATGGGCAGAGGTCCACCTGTCTGGAAGACAGTGCAAAGAAATAGTAGAATAATTTCAAAATAATGTTCCTCAACAAAAAATTTGGAAGACTTTGACTATCCCGTCATCTACAGTTCATAATATCGTGAAAATATTTCAAGAATCTGGAGAAACCTCTGAGCTCAAAGGACAAGGCCAAGAGTTAATATTGGACCCGATCTTCAGGTCCTCAGGGGCCACTGTAGTAAAAACAGGTCTGATTCTGTTCTGGACTCTGGTTCACCGTGCCATCCACAAACGCAGGTTAAAGCTCTATCATACAAAGATACCTGAAAACCATCTATAAACACCGCCATCTTGTATGAACCGAAGCTCATCTAAAATGGATTGAGGCAAAATAGGAAAACTGTTCTGTGGTCAGAAAGACTAAAATTTAAAAATTATTTTTGGAAACCATGACCTCTTTTGTACTAAATAGGAGAGGGAGCATCCAGCCTGTTATCAGCGCTCAGTTCGAAAGCTTGCCTCTCTGATGGTATGGGGGTGTATTAGACAGCTTCCACATCTGGAAAGGTGACATCAATGCAAAAAAAAAAAAAGAATATACAGGTTTTAGAGCAACATGCTCCCATCCTGATAACATCTTTTTCAGGGAAGGCCTTGCATTTTTCAACAAGATGATGTTAAACTTCATCCTGCATCCATGACAGCAGCAGGGCTTCAAAGGAGAAGAGTCCAGGTGCTGAACTGACCTGCCTGCAGTCCAGACCTCCCACCAGCTAAAATCATTTGATGCATCATGAAACAAATAAATCTATCAAAGAAGACCAAGGACTGTAGAACAGCTAGAATCCTCCATCGGACCAGAATGGGACAACATTCCCTCTAAAACCTCCAGCAGCAGCTCTCCTCAGCTCCTGATGTTTACAGAAGAAGGATGCTTCACAGTTGGAAACATGGTCCTGTCTCGACTTTTTCTGATGTGTTGCTGCCATAAAATTCAAACATATCCCTCCCAAAAAATATACAATTTCTTAGATATGTTGAACATGTTCCACTGAGAATAAAAGTTTTGTTTACAGAGATTTTTACATCCTGGCTTTATTTACACTTTACACAACCTACCAACTTCTTCACAACTGGAGTTCAGCTCTGATTCTGTAGTTATTTGCAAGTTTGAATAAAGGTTGCAGCAGCCAGCTGTAACACCTCCTGTGCAGCCTGGGGTTGTTCCGTCATGAACATCATGATATTTCACATCTAAAAAGATGTCCAGTGGGCACTGTATTTTTGGTTCGGAAGCGAGGGAAACGGTTCAACAGAAGTTAGCGAATCCCACTTTAAAATGACCGAAATATCCTATTGAACTTCTCCCTAAACACATAAAATCTCTACATTTCCTAAACAACTTACTGGAAGGGCAGCTTTGGTCTGGTGTCGATGGACTTGCTGACATCGTAGTCGGCAGAGAAGGAGACGATCTTGGTCCCACATCCGGCCCACACCGACCTGCAGTCCAGCGAGTGCACCGACTGGCCCAGGCACACGAGCGGAGTGTTGACGTTCCCCACAGCGAGCGTTTTCACTGGCGGCCCATTCTCCTGCTGCAACGAGCACAACGAGGGGCGTGTTTACCGAGTCGGGAAGACGCGCGGTTCTAATCTGAGCACATCCAAACGGCAGCAAGCTGATCCTTCGGGCCGCAAACGCTGATATTCACTATATATCACCGAATATTTACCACGAGTGCTGAGTCCTCATAAATGCTGAGGGTCCCGTCTGCCGTCCCCACCAGCAGATAGTTCCTTCTTTGGCTGCGAAAGGAAAACCCAAATAGCAAACGTAAAAAAAAAATGGGATTACATTTTTGTTTTTGCACAAGAGAGCATTAAAAAAACTCTTTAACCCGATTTCCTGCACATATATTTTGGATAAACCAGACTGTAGTAGTATTTGATGCAGCTGTACTTCATTCTGCAAAAACACTTGCTAACTTTTGGCCACAATTTTAGATTTTGCTCACCTGCATTCTAGCACACCTGCTTTAACTCTGTCAGCTTTACAGATACTGAGCTAAACCTTGGTGCGGTAGTAGTAGCTGAGTCATCCTCAACGCCACTTGGATCTACATTTGATCCAAGTGGCTCCAATTCCATCATTTATCAACACAAGATGATCACAGTTTAACACTCTTGAAGGAGTTCATGTCACCCACGACCTCTCATGCCAGAGCTGCAGCCATTCATTATAATGAAATCAGAGCTGAAACTTTACTTCTCCTCTAAGCGTTCCTATAATCAGACCCACTTGAGCTGACAGAACGGCAGCAGTCAAGCTTTAACCGAGGCTTACTCGTGGCGAGGATGCACGTGGAAATACAGTGAGGTGACGGCATCTGCGACGCTCTGCAGGTAGTGCCAGGTGGACACGCTCTGGGTGTGGATGAGCAGCAACGAGCCGGACTGCGTGCCTGCTGCCAGCCAATCGGAAGCCTCGTTCGGGATCTGGACTGTCACCACGCACAGGACGGGGCTGGTGTCAACCTCCTGGTTAAAAAAAAAGGAAAAAGGAAAGAGCATGTTACTTCTGAACTTTAGGTGTTTATGATGGTCTAAATATTACCCGCTGTCACATAAATCTTGTTTGAAACACCCACCCCCCAAAAAAGATCTTAAAGTAAACTTGTTCCCGTTTCTACAGTTAAACAGATGGATATCTGAGCTCAAACTAGCTCAGATCTTTTTGTAGCGGTTTTGGTGTTGGTGTGTCGGTACCTGTGCGGTGACCGTGTTGGTGTCCAGGTTCACAGCCGTGATGAAGCCCCGCCTCTTGGAGCTGCTGCCCCCACCGATCCAGGCTGTGTGGCCGGACGAGGCGTGGCCGCCGTGACTGCCGGAGCTCACCGTGACGCACTGAGTGCTGAACAGCTGGGAAACCTCCAGCTCCCTCATCAGACACAGCGTTTCACCAGAGTTCAGCCTGTCAAACACCTGCAGGTATTGCAGGAACGAGGAACAAAATTGGACTTTTTTTGACTCAAAATGCTGGTGAAATACACTCACTGGCAAAAAGTTAAGCCCCCAAAACGAACGATCCTACTCGGGTGGAATTTGGTCCACGTGCAGCTGGAGCTGACACGTGTAGAGCGGGCTTCCAGAGGGAGAAAGTAGATGCATCACAAGTGGTGGTGTCATCAGGCAGTTGCCAGAGCGTCCAACAATAAGTCAAAACACTGAGTGAAGATCACCAGACGCAGAGGGTGTCTTGTAGACACGTTAGACAGCATCAACAGCACTTGGTTGCATGAGGCCGAGTACAGATATCCCAGACTTGGAAGCAGTGGGAAGGTGAGGGCACCCTTTATATGACCCAACATTACACAACTCTATGACATCTGAACTTGCCGTTCAGACACGGGTACTGGACTATTTCCATTGTCCCACGTCATCTCGACCATGTCTCAGCAGCTGGGACGGTCCCAAGCTTTGGCTTCTATTAACACCAGAGCAGAAACGACTGCCTTTGGAGCGTTCCCGTAATCAGGGGGGCATCGTCTGATGATGAGTAGCATCGTGTAATAGTCAGCGATGAATCACCACTGATCGTCGTGTCTGGCAGCACTAAAAGAAGAGCACCGGTCCTGCCAAACGCACCGGCTTTCCTCCTGGGATCATGGTGTGTGACTTCAGGTCACCTGTAGTCGTGATGCGAGAAGTTGGCAGCACACCTGGGTCCGCATTTCTTACTTTACTGAACGTGGCGCGTGTTTCTATGACCTGCCTGCTTCATGTTAAGGTCCTCCTGTAGCCAGACCTCCAAGCTTTTCTTCAGTCGAACATGTGGGATCAGCTCCGACATCAACCCCGACCCAGAGCTAACCTGCGGGATCTCAAGGGGTGGTTCCAGCAAAAGGAAGGAAGAACAGGTGTTTGACTTTGTTCTGCACTGAGCTGCAGCTTGTACCCAGGCCAGATGAGGTGCCACACCTTACTGACATGTGTGCCAGTACTGTCCACTGTGGTCATTTGATCTGATCTTGTAATTATTACAGTACACTAACGTGCCCTTTCAACACAAACAGGTTTGATTGTTTTTTCCCACCACTCCATCTGGGGGATTAACATTTTCTCTTTGAGAATTTTTTGTCAGATTTTTTTCTACCACTTCAACATATCCCATTAGAAGACATTTAAAACTGTATTTGTTCAACTTAATCGATTCAGCGAGCATTTTCCTCTTAGAAAAAAATAAACATAATGTTAACGCCCATGTTTGAACAGGAAGTAGAATGATTCAAACTTCGTTTTCTTTTCTTTTTTCTGCTGAAGGTTGAGTCGGAACAAAAGTCCGGATTAGTCTCGCTCCGTCCCCGCTCGTTTCTACAACCCCCTCAGTCACCGGCTGTGACAGTGTTTCCGAGTCCTCACCTGATCAGAAGTGGGTCGATCTTGTGGGTTTTCCCTCAGACAGTCCTTTATCAGAGCCTGAAAGCCCGGCCAAGGCGAGCAGCCGTAGTGCTTTACTGGATCTTTATAC
This sequence comes from Kryptolebias marmoratus, assembly GCF_001649575.2. Classification (NCBI taxonomy): domain Eukaryota; kingdom Metazoa; phylum Chordata; class Actinopteri; order Cyprinodontiformes; family Rivulidae; genus Kryptolebias; species Kryptolebias marmoratus. The sequence goes on from NC_051440.1 coordinate 4,051,171, forward strand.
GGAGAAACAGACATTTAACGATTTTGCATTATTTTGTTCTCATTTAAACGCCTCCCGACTCTAATTACAGATGATAACAAAACTATTCCCAAATTATGTTTCTAAGAAAATTCCGTCACCAACGCCAATGTGAAATCATCAAAAATTAACTCGACTTCAAGGGATTTTCTTGAAAAAGGTCCTCAGTGCTTTCAGATGAATTATTTGTTACCTGGCAGCCTGCCCTGCACTGCGATTTCGTCAAACTCGCTGGGAAACTTCATGCCATCTGAAATGCGCTCGCCACACGTCAGCAGGTCGTAGAGCAGCAGGCCGAACGAGAACACGTCGGCCTGCTGGTTGTAGATCACGTTGCCCCGGGCGACCTCTGGGGCTCGGAAACCTGTCAGAAAAGAGCTAAATCTTTAACGACGGCTCGCTGCGGAGCCATTAGGATGTCACATCGAGTGCAAGAAATGACCTGTCAGAGGTCGGGGTTTTACAGAGAGGCGGATAAAAGCTTTGAGTCGGACCTGGCGTGCCCTCCGAGCTCCTCACTCCCATGCTGCAGCAGTACTGAGCGATCCCGTAGTCAGTGATTTTGGCGACGATCTCCGAGTCGGTCTTCAGGTTGAACAGGAGGACGTTGTGGGGCTTCAGGTCCCGATAGATGATCATGGCTGAGTGAAGGTACCTGGTCGCACAGATACAACGAGTGGGTTTGGTGCTTCTCACAACACATTTTACCCTCTTGGGCAGAAAATGGTGAAAATGTTGATGATCAAACCCTCGGATGCAGTAGAAACTTGTACAGAGCTTGTTTTAGATCGTTAGTGGCCTCCAGTGACCCCTGTGTGAAAAGTTAGCTCAGATTTTGTTCTGCTGGTCCACTGTATGAACTTTGCAAAAAGATGATGAGAGGTTCAAAACATTGTGCAGCTTTTGAGATTCAAAAAATCTCATTTTAGAGTGTGATTATGAAGAGCCCTCAAGGTGGAAATGTGTCCAAAATGCAACTAAAACCGAACTTTGTATTTTCTGATGAAGCCTTTAATAAGGGTCCTTTTTTAGTATCTTAGTATCTTTTAGTATCTTAACCGGTACACGAAGGAGAGAGCACGACTCCAGTTTTAGCCTCATTGCACAGGCTGCCTTTTCAGTTTAGGATTCATTTTAAGATTCTTTTTTTTGTTTTTAAATCTTTAAATGGTCTGGCCCCGCCTTACATGTCTGAGCTCTTGCAGTTACGCTACCCTTCCTGCTCACTCAGGTCAGCAGACCAGCTTCTCCTGGCTTCTCCTGAGGACGAGGCATAAGCTCAGAGGAGACAGAGCCTTTACAGTGGCAGCTCCAAGGCTTTGGAACTTACAACATATTAGACAGGCCTCTTCTTTGTCTATTTTTAAAACTGCTTTGAAAACCCATCTCTTTTCGTTGGCTTTTGACGCAACATGAGGGAGGTTATTTTATTTGTCAAAATGTCTACAACGTCTTTTATGTATTTGCTTGTTTTATGTTGGGGTTTTTATACGATGTTTATTCAGCACTTTGGACAGTTTTGCTGTTTTAAAAGTGCTCATAAATAAAGTTGGCTTGGCTTATTTCTAAGGCTGAGCCCGGCCACCCTACAGAGGAAGCTCATTTCAGCTGCTTGTATCCATGATGTCGTTCTTCCGATCATGATCCAGACCACATGACCATAGGTGAGGGTTGAACCAATAAATTGATACCTCCACCTTTCAGCTCAGCAGACTGCATAAAGGCCCTCATTAATGTGCTCAAAACTCCGCCCTGCTGTCACTCGTGAACAAGACTCCCAGATAAATATTAGGAGGTGTATATAAATCTGAAAGTGAAGCCGGTGTAAAACCCCAGACAGGATTTGTGTAACCCTTGAACCCTTAGAGGCAGCAGAGGGGAACCTGTACGCCCACCTTGATCAACACGGAGCCCCCCTGCAATCCTCTGCTGCAGCTAGAAATATAACCTGAAGTCTGAACCTATTACTACCCAGAAAGGAAGTGATGTCATCTCTGCACAGCTCTGAGCCATGAGTTCATCTCACAGAACAGGTTCTCTGGTCAGAGGAGTTCATGATTCAGCATGATTTGTGGGGGAAAAAAGATACTGAATACTAAAAAAAGGAGTAAAAAAAACAGTGTGTGTGATGGTATCTGTGTGATGCTCGTTTCCCCTGTACTCTTTAATTGTCTTACCTATGGAAGATATTTATCATTAATATACAGAAACAGACACAACATGTCTAATATCCAACACAAACGTACCTGAGCCCGTCTGCCACATGCAGAGCAATCCTGTGCTGGAGCTTTTGGCTGAGGTTACCGTTCTTGTGTTGAAAGAGCGAATCCAGAGAACCTCTGAGAGCCAGCTCCATCACCAGGACCTGCGGAGCCGAGCCGGCTGCCAGCAGCCCCACCAGGCTGGGGTGTCGGAGGCGACCCAGCACCACCAGTTCCTGAAAACATAGCCGCTTATTGTTCCAGTTGTTCCAGGACTTTTTTTATTTTGTTTTTTTTTTTAAACGAAAGACTGCGAGGATAGGGCCAGTTCTGCCCTGAAAAAGGGTGCCAAACAATTTTAGATCTAAACTAAACTAAAAAAAGCATAATCTAAACAGTTTATTGCTAAATCACTGATCTGATTCTTCCAGGACCCAACAACAGCCAAAACTGCTGCAGCCGGGACTTTACCTGTCTGAGGAGCCGGTAGATGTAAAGCTCAGACGCGTGTCTGTTGAATATCTTCACAGCTACTTCTTCGTTTTTATAAGCTCCTCGATAAACTGTTCCAAAACCACCATCTCCTGCAAAAAAAAAAAGATTCATACATTTAAAGGTAAATAAATAAAACTATCTTACAGGCGTATGGTAACAACGCCATGGCTCTTCCTACTGTGTACATAAAAAAAAAAAAAAAAAAGGCAGACCTAGTCTGTTCTCTTTGGACAGGTCTACTTGCAGCTCCTCCCGGTCCAGTATAGTTCCTGCAGGCTGATCACTCAGAACCAAGTCTGGGGCAACCTGAGAGATAGGTGTTGTGTTGCGCGGGTCTTCTGAGCTCACCAGCAAAAAATCTAGGACAGACGAGGAGAAAACTAATTTGGGAGAATCAGCATAGCCAAAACTGTGCATGGGGGATGATTTAAATAGGAACTTTAAGATCATTTACATAGAACTGTAGGCAAACTGACAGCAGTGGTACAAGTGTTGATCTTTTTATGAGGGGGTTCAAAGCACGAACCGTTATCAGAGTATTTGAAAAGCTCCTCCAGCAGGATCTTGCTCCACTCCCGTCCGTCCTCGAAGCTGTACAGAGCCCACTTCTTCAGCAGAGCTTCTCCGTTACCGTGCATGTCCGTGTTGAGCAGACCGGGAAACCACTCCTCCAGAACCGAGTCGATGTGATCCACCACCTGACCCAGTAACACCCGGCCTGGGCCGAAAGAGACAGCGGTTAGCATAGGGAGTGACGCGGTCATCAACTTTCGTTACGGACACGACTATCAGCGATGGCTCATTTGGAGAAAAAAACAAAACAAAACAACTTTTATTAAATGAACAATAGGAGGTAAATACAACCTCAAACGAAAAACATCCAACTCATTGTAAGAAATATCAATGAGCAGTTGGTTTCTTTTTATTTATTTTTTTTACCGTTTTATTTTATCTTGTATGGATCACAAGTTTACTATTCTGTTTGTTTTTGGGAGAAATATAATAATATTATAATTATATAAAAAATAATAATAATAATAATTATTATATTTAACTTGTTTTCTCAAGATCATCAGTTTATTTTGATGTTATAGTGAGATAAGATAAATATCTCATTATCTCAAGATAATTAGAGAAATCGACTCAATATAACAACCCTTGTTTTCTCAGGACACATTTTTTGTAATTATCACCTTGAGATAAAATGTGTTACTTTCTCAAATTAATGTGTTAACATATTTATTCCAGCACAGAAAAGTGCAGGAGTTGAGAGACAACATCCTAAGAATTTGATTTTTCTGCTGTTACCTTGTTAACAAGCATCCTTATCTTAAAAACAGTTATCTTGAGGGGATGACACCTTTTTTCCCAAAATAAGTTATTAATTTCATTATCTCAAGATAAAGGAACCTGTTTTGTTCCTTCTTTCAAATAAACAGGTTAATCTATTTATCTATTTCACTGTAAAAAAAATGGACGGAAGCTGAGAAAGGACATGGACATACTTATCCTGTTATCTTGGGAAAATACCCATCATTATCTCAAGATGAGGCCATAAAAATACATTTCTAAGCCTATCCTTTCTCGGCTTCTGTAATTATTTTATCCGTTTTCCTGAAAGTATTTTACAAACTTGCATGACATCATGGTTTTTATGGACGATCTATTGATATTTAGTTTTAAACAGTTTAAAGATGGAACAATTCTTTACTACAAAGCAAAATAATGACACCTCAGGAACAAAGTTTCTTTTTTATAAGTTCAAATCTCATCGTATTCTGATTTTAGATGAAAAGGCAGGATCTAATGTGAGTGGTTTCATCTCAACTATCCTCAGAAATCCAAAACTGATGCTCTTTAAAAGACAACCAGAACAGCATCCTTTCAGATATTTGCTTGGAACCTTTTAAACTTGTCCTCACCTTTTCGGGAGGAGGGCACGGTGATCCGGACAAAGCAGGAGGGGTTGTCCTTCTCAGAAGACGCCTCCACCAAGCAGTAAGCTTCACAGGACCAGTTCAGGTAAACGCCTCTCCTCCAGTAGATCCGCTTTGGTCGAAGCGCTTTCTCTGAACAGGACAAGGTAGCAGAGGTTTTATTAACCCTCTGCCTTCAGCAGCGACGCAAGCAGTCACTGATGAACTCACCTCTTCCACAAAGCAAGTAGGAGGAGACCTCCAGCAGGCGGCTGATCTGCCGAGACCAGAAATCCATGGGGAAGTACGGCATCTCATACAGACGCACGATCACCTCGGAGTTCTCACAGTGGGGCAGCTCTATTGCTGGTCTGTGTTCGGACAAGCTGTGGGCAAAACCGTGAGGGGGGGTACAAAATGTGTGAGACACCGGATTGTCGACGTTCGTACTGGCTTTGGTTCAAGCACAGCGATCCCGAAGGCTCAACGCTTGTTACCTGCTGGGCACAAGAAGCTGGTCCCCACCGAAGGGAAGCGCGAGCTGAAACTTTTCCAGAAGCTTGAAGAACTGCGTCACGTGGCTCCTTGGGAAGCATTTGGTCTCAAACAGAAACTTTTCCACCACAGAACGCTGAACCACTCCTCTGGGTTGCTCCCAGATGGCAGAGCCCTTTAATGCCAGTTTCTGCGCAGAAGGCGGGAAAAGTCAGTCGGAACCATAAACAAAAACCTACAAGCAGCAAATATAAATAAAACGGACAAACCTAGAATAAAACAGGAAGAATAAAGCTGTGTAAATGAAATGAAGCAAAACAACACACCTGTGAATTTGATTTTAAAAAAAGGGGATGATGTGTTTTTGGTTTAGCTAAAGTTTATAGACTTATGACGTAAAAAAAGAGAGGAGAGAGTTAGAGATCATCACTACATGTATAACAGGGCAGTACAGCAGAACTTCCAACTGTGAGAAATGGCTCAAGCTCGTTGACAGTGCCTGGATTAAAGTAAGCAGACTGTATTTTAAGAAGAAAGCGTTCTTTCAAGGATGAAATCCTGAATAATAATCTAGAAGGACAAAGAAAGGCAGCTGCTTGGTTTGCTCATACTGTACCTTGGGTTGGCTATGTCAACAAACAGTAACAGCTGAACTGAAAACAGTGTTTTCTGGAAACGGAAGCAATTGGAAGCATATGGATTATTAAAAAAAAAGGGGGGGGGGGGGGG
>NC_051440.1:4057083-4077463 GCF_001649575.2 Kryptolebias marmoratus
GACTGAGCCTTGGGGAACGCCAAAGCCAACTCTGGACAAATATGGAATGTTTTTTTTTTAGTTTGTTCAAGCAGAGTGCAGCTGGAGAGGCTTGATGTTAACGAAGCAAGCTTTTGATAACTTAAAAAGAGACAAAAACATGTCTTTATAAAAAAACTTACTTGAAAGAGAACATTGCACAGCCACTGTGGGTCAATAAAGTAGAGATCTTGAAGCTGGAGTGCAGGATCATCAAAGTGCAACAGAATCCCTAAAACAACAAAAATATGTCCAAATGTTCATCCAAGGTCTCAAATGACCTAAATAAAAGACAAATTCCTGACGAATAAGCAAAATAAATACTTGTCCTCCAACCATTATATCAAGTTTTGAGTTTATGATATATCACCTGAAAGAAAACTAAATTGCTAATCATTTATGATGCAATGAACAAGTCCCGACAGCGATGAGGAAGGGCTCAAAACTACACCAACCTTTTTCAAAAGCATTCATTTAAAAGAGTTAGTTTTTCTACAATAAGATGCGTTTCGTCCTAACAAAAACACTCCAACATTTCAACAAACATTTGACATTATTCGTTAGAACCGAGTGCCACCAAGTTAAACCCCGCCTTGCTCCTAACTGACCGACTTCCCTGAGGAAATGGATGGCGTGAGGCAGCTCAGTTTCCTCCAGCTGCAGCTGACTCTCCTGGATGAGCTGCAGGACATCGCCGCGCCTGAGGACGGGGAACTCCGGGGGGACCTTGGTCCTCTCTTGGAGAACCCTACGCTCCAGCTCCACATAGCTGTCTGGCACCAGCTGACGGATAACCTGCCGTCCTTGGATCTGCGAGAGGTGGGGGTCAGATGAGTTCAGAGGCGGAGTAAAGACGGCGACATGAAAGGCCCGCTTTTCCGGTGTGCCTTCCTTTTTACCTTGAAGCCGGTGACCTCCCTGACGATGGCTTTGCGGAGCTTGACGATGGAGTCCGAGTCGTCGCAGAAAGAGGCCATGTGATGGTCTTTGATGATCGGGAAGCCCTGGTGGTTCAGGAGTTCCTCCCGAATCTTGCTCAGACAGGCCTGGAGGTGCAGCTCCTCGCTCACATCCGTGTGAGTTCCTACCAGGATGACTGGGGACAGGGGAGCTACTGCCTGAAGTAAAAGTGCAAGGATTCTTTCACCAAATATAACAGAAAACAACAGGATTCACATCAGGATGATGCACCTCAGAGACATTCTTATTGACACTTAACATGAGTTTATGTAGAGTCAGCTTCACTTCAGAAAGCATTCAGACCCCACTTCACTTTTTCTAATTTTGTTATGTTGCAGACTGACGCCACAATCAAATCCACACATTTTTTTTTCCTATAATCTAGCCTCGGCAACCCAGATTTACAAACGGTGAACAGAACTTCATAAAACTGTAAATTTATTTTAAAATATCCAGAAATGTCACATTTCCATATGTATTCAGAGCCTTTACTTTGTACTGCGTTGAAGCACCTTTGGCAGCAGTTTCAGTTTCAGCTTCGAGTCCTTTTGGTTTGATGCAACAAGCTTTGAACACCTGGATTTGGGGGATTTTCTGACCTTCTTTTTTGCAAATCCTCTCAAGCTCAGTCCGGTTGAATGTGGACTGCTGGTGAGGCCATTCTCAGGTCTCTCCAGAGGGGTCTGAAAGGGTTCAAGTCAGAACCCTGAGTGGTCTCAGACATTCACAGAGTTGTCCCTAAGTTGTCTCAGCCATTGTGTCCTTGGGAAAGACACTTCACCTGCCTCGCCTGCTGGTGGTGGTCAGAGGGTTCGGTGGCGCCGGTGTGATGGCAGCCTCACTTCTGTCAGCCCGCCCCAGGGCAGCTGTGGCTACAATGTAGCTCACCACCATCAGTGTGTGAATGTGTGGATGACTGAATGTGGCGTGAAACACTTTGGGGTCCTTGGACTAGATAAAGGGCTATACAAGTTTACCATAAACCACTCCTGTGTTCTTTTCTGTGTGCTTTGGGTCATTGCTATGTTGGAAAGTGAACCTTCGGTCTGAGGTCCTGAGCTCTGTGGAGCAGGTTTTAAACCAAACCAAAACAGTTTGATTTTGATTTCATCAGAGCAGAGAACCTTGGTCTTCACAGTCTGAGTCCTTTAAGATGATTCTCTCATGTTTCACACAGAGGAGAGGCTTCTATTAAAGCCCAGATCAGTGATGGACTGCAGTTATTGCTGACCTTCTGGACCTTAGTCCCGTCTTCACACAGGATTTCTGAAGCTGAGTCAGAGTGACCGTCAGGTGCTTGGTCACCTCTCTCACTGAGGCTCTTCTCTCTCAGGTGTTCAGTGCAGCCAGGCCACCAGCTCATGGAAGAGTCTTAATTGCATCAAACTTCTTCTTCTTGAAAAATTATGGATGTGTGTTCTCGAGAACCTTAAGTGCAGAAGATTTTTTTTTTTCCTGTAGCCTCCCACAGATCTGGGTCTCGCATTAATCCTGTGTCTGAGCTCTGCGGGCAGTTCCTTTGACCTCATGGTTTGTTTGGTTATTTGCTCTGTTTGTCTGCAAGGAGGCCTTCCAAAGAGAGCTGCAAGCCTTTTCAAATCAGGTCCAATAAACTGAATTTGAAACAAATGAACTAAAGTCAAAGTGTGGCAACACCTCAGAAGGATCAACAGAAATAGGAGGCACTTGAGCTAAATTTAATTTATTACAATTTTAATAAATTTACAAACTTCTATAAAGTTCTGTTTTCACTTTGCCATTATGGAACAGTGAGTGTAGATTTTTGAGAACATTTTTTTTGTTATTAAATGATTGTAATTTCTGGCTGCAATAATTGAAGGAGGGTCTGAATACTGAAGCCACTGAAGGAATGGAAGCTGTGGTTTACGGCTCACCTTGATGTTGAAGAGCCACGGTTTGAGGGCGTCCACCTGACTGGCTCCTTTGCTGATATTGTACACCACCAGGTAGAGAGCTCTGGATGTCAGGAATTGAGCATGAGAGCCGCTGAACTCCTCTCCACCTGCGGAGTAAAGAGGCATCGAGGGGAGCTAAGTCACTCAACTACATCCTTCAAAACTGACAAACCAGCAGGTGACGCGTTAATCCTTTACAGCAGAAGTCCCCAACTTCAGTCATTTGGTACCGAACCGCTGACTGACCGGATTCTCCCCACTACATCCGTCTATGACTCACTCTTGATGCGTGTCAAAGAGCTTATCTAGGTCATGTGATACGTTACTGCTAAAAAAAAACCCACAAGCAGCAAAATATGTAAAAAAAACAAACATCTCTGGAAGCCCTAGATGGGACCGTCTGGTTACTGAGAAACAGGCACAGGGCTCCCACTGATTCAGTGTTATGGTGAGTTGTATTCTTTGTGCACTTTATATTTGTGGTGTCTCTTATTTTAAAGGGCATGTTTAAACACAGAGAACATCAGGGGGAGGAGAGGGTGTTATTCATGTTGATAACGCAATACCAGGATGCAACTAACATAGCTGCGAGGACACGTTGGATTTACGTTTATCATGTTTTTACAAATACCCCCGTTTTCATGCCAGTCGTATCATTTTATTTTGTTGTATTTATCCGCAATACCTTTAAAGGCCGGTCCGTCAAAATACTGTCTGATAAGGAACCGGTCCGTGGAGCTAAAAAGGCTGGGGACCGCTGCTTTACAGCACAAGATTTCCACACTTTTTTTTTTTCTCTACTTGTCAATTTCCACATGCAGGCCGACCTGAAAAGTCCCAGACGTTCAGCACCATCTTCTTCCCGTCCCTCTCCTTGATGGGCCAGTCGCAGACGTGAACACCCACAGCAGCCTCCTTTGCGTTCAACTGCGAGCGCTTCAGCTTCATCAGCTGCCTGATCAGGGTGGTCTTCCCGCTGCCGGCGTTGCCCAGCACGATGAGCTTCATGCGACAGTACGGCACCGCTTTTTTCAGCCGCTGCTGCAGGAACCTGAGAGATCAGACAAGATACTGCAGATGAGTAATTAGTAGCAGCAATCATGTAAACATTTGTTTACATTTCTTTTGTTGACTTTGTATCACTTTTTTACTGAAACGTTTTACATTTGTAGGGTGTTGGTTTGTCAATTGTCGGAGCAAGCAAAATAGGAACTTCCTTACATGGTTTTAACATGTGTTATCACTGTATATATGACAATAAACTTATTGTATCTAATGCAGTTTTCAATGACGTACAGCAGATTCAAAAGCCTCCGACCTTATTATGTCTTTAGTCTTGTGACCGATGAGTTTGAGGTCCAGCTCCAGCCGAAGGCCGTCCAGCGGCAGGTCCCACAATCTGCTCAGTTTTCCCATTTCATCTGGGAAGGATCGCAGGCTGGAGTTATGACTCACATCCAAGGAGGTCAGGCCTTCCAACAAGCCGATCTGTGGGGGGATCTGGACCCATACGATGCAGCAACAACAACGACAACAACAAAAAAAGGTTGGTCCACTTCTGTAATCTGTTCTTTACATTACATTACAGCCTTCTGCTTTACCTCAGTTAGCTTGTTGACACTCAGGTGGAGTTTCTCCAGCCTCGCCCATCTATCGATTGGTTCACTAAGATCCAGGGCTTTGATGGAGTTCTGACTGAACATCAGCTCCCTAATGTTACTGGACCTCCAGAACCTCGGGCCGGGCAGGACAGCGACGTTGTTGGTCCTCATGTCCACTGATCGTAAGCTGGACAGATGGAAAGAAGAAACACTCGTCAAATGCAGAAACCAATCAGCTGCCAAGAAAAATAAAACAAAAAAAGAGCATATTAAAAAAACAAGAAACCTTCAATTCTAAGGGACGTACTTTGCGAGATCAAGAATGTCCTTGGGAATGTGGGTGAAGCTGTTGTTAGCTAGTTTTAGTGTCGTGATCTTGGCCGGCAGCTTGGAAAGGAAACCTGAAGGAAACAAGAAAATGCTTTCAGCTCAATTTATCAACTCATAGGAACTCTCTCCACGTAAAGATACAGCTTCTTTACAGCAGTAACAGACTGACTCTTATGTGCTTTGGACGTATTTCTTTCATGAATGCATGGCTACAGATTTTGTATCAAGTTTGGAACGTTGGCACAATTTCTTTTATCCGTTTCCTTTGGGGTCAGGGCTTTTTTTCCCTTTCAGATTATAAATGAAGACAGATTCTTATTATTGCAGATATTACATTTACCTATCCTAGAAAGAATTATGGTCAGTAGGTAGCAGCAATCACAAATGACTTTCAAGGTGTTTTTTTTTTTTTGGTTTCCAAGTTCTTCTAAATGCAAAATACAGAATGGCCAAAACAAATTAATCTCTGTTGTATATTGGCTATCAGCTGCTGTAATTTCTAAAGATCAGCAGTGGTCATAGAAAACCTCAAACTGGTCAACTTTTAGCTGTGATGATGCCGTCAGTGCTGAAGTGCACGTAGTCACTAAACATCTGGAGAAATGCACGTTCAGCTTCTTTTCTCATGTCACGTTATCTCTGCATGGTTCTGAACCATGAAAGTGCAGGAAACTGCTCAGATCACCGAACCTAACCAGAAAGCCGCGATCATCACGAGTGTCAGCCAACATTCCAGCCTTCAGGCTCTTTTCCAACAAACCCTTCACTTCTCGCTCTTCTGGGTTCCACTCCATCATCGAGTCCAGGGCTGCCTTCCTGTTGAGGCAATAAAGCCGATCACAAGCTTTTGATTGTACTCACAGATTTTGTTCATGGAGGCGTTTAAAGTTTCCAGTTTGGGGAAGCCGGTCAGGAAGTCGGGAGAGATATTCTCCATGTCGTTTTTGCTCACGTCCAGCAGCTTGAGCTCAGGCAGACGCACAGGTGTGGACAGCTCAGTCATGCAGTTACTATAGAAAAAGAACAATAACAATTCTTTATTTACTAATACGTGAAAAACAAGAAAAATCATTTAGTGTTTTAGCTAAAAGGATTTCCAGTGAATGTTGTTCAGTTCAGAAGCTACAATCTGAAACTCTGATGTCAAACTTCGACCTACCCATCCATAATCAGCTCCTCCAGCTGCTCCACGCTCCGGCCCAGCTCGTGGGGGAATGTGGTGATTTTGTTGCATGAAAGGTTGAGCTGCTTCAGTGACGTGCAGGTGATAGTGAGGTCGAAGGTCAATGCGGGACCGAGGCGGTTATGAGAGACGTTCAACGAGCTCAGAAGGGGCAGAGACAGCAGCTCCTTGGACAGCGACTGAAGCTGGTTGTCCTGCAGGTCCAGCCGAGCCAGACTTTTTAAACTCTGCCAAAACAACAACAACAAAAAAAAAAGAAGCGTCAGAACTTCTTTTTTTATTATTTGAACCTCGTGGCGCCTTTGTTCAGGTCTGTGTTACCTGGCAAACAGCAGAGGGAAACTCCAGCAGACTGTTGTGGCTCAGGTCCAGGCGGAGGAGGTGCCACAGCTGCTGCTGGACGAAAGCATCGTCCAGTAAACAGGACAGAGAGTCCAACTCGTTCCCCGACAGGTCCAGCAGGCGGATCCGTTCCCTCTCTTTAAGCAGACTGGCAGAGTTCTCACTAAAACCCAACGCTGAGGAGCCCATACCAGAACACGACTATTAGTTAATGCTCAGTTTAACCACCAACGTAGCAGCTTTAAACAAAAAAAAAAGGCAAAAACCTTCAAATTTCAAAGAGATGCTTTATATATATATATATATATATATATATATATATATATATATTCAAAAGCTGAAGATTAATCATTTGTATCTGAAGTTGGAAAAATAAAGTGTAGCTGTCCAGAACTGGGTGGAGTTACCTTTAGGAGTGGAGGCGCTTCTTCCATATCTTCTGTAGACGAGCTCGCTGGCTTCATTCTCAGCTGGACCACTCTGAATGCAATAGGAGGCAAAGAACAGAGGAAAATAATGAGTTAACAGTCACAACCCAAAGCCAAAAGTATTAATACCAGTCAAATCTTACTGTCAAAACAAAAACTAAGGAGTGAATGATGATAAGTAAGTAACACCTCTGTGCTGGTGTGCCTCTGATGTCCCCGTTTACTTCTGAGTGAGTCCCCCCTCAGATGATCCTCTGCCGAGTTGTTGCAGAACTTTGGAGAGAGAGTGCCTGAAAATGAATCGCTTCCTGTACAAGGTGAAGCCCAAAAACAAAAGAGTCAAAACCCAACCCATAGGCTGCACTTATACTGAAACAATATTCTTGCTGAATATACATGTTTTGTTTTTTTTGTTTCACATATATAGCAGAGACAGAGAAGGCAAATGGCTTGACAGGGGGGTTGAAGGAAACCATTTATGTAAAACGAGGAAAAAATAAAAAGTTTCTTTTTTTTTTCGCCAACGCACCACCCTCGGCTCATTTCCGGTCCTTTTACCCCAGTGGAGGGAGAACTCACACAATTTACCCCTTTAAAGGATGATGTTACCAAAGAACTCAAGTTTAACTATTTATTCTAACAAGGCAGAGAATTAATACAAGACTGGCGCTGGGACTTTTGTCCACAGCATCCTAAGGATGAAGCAGAGAGAAGCCCAGAACAAGAGAAGTGTTAACTCATATAGATCCTAGGCTCCACCCATCCACATCAGTAGTTTTTGCTATGGGTAGCCGGAAATGGCTTTAACTCATTCAAGCGAATGTTTCAGCGGCTGTAGTGTAACTCAATCTGTGAGCGTGCTGCAACTATAAACTATAGTTTATGTACGATATGGCGAGGGCTTGATACAGCCGTAACTTTACCATCACTCTCCTCCATGTCGTCGTTGATAAACAGGCTGTCATCTGCAGATAGAGCACCAAAGCTGGAGTCATCGCTCTCGTCAGAAATGTAGCCAGAGGTCAGGCACTGGTCGGACATCCGTCTGGAGAAACCACTTAGGGTCTTTGACCTCCGGAGAGCCTGAATGTGCTTCGCCAAACTGATCCCTTTACCTTGAAAACGGAAAACGAGGATGTTCAACTTGGAGCCGCAGCTTGGTTCATTGTCAATTAGGATCTTAGATGTTTGTTTCAACGGGTGGAAAACACCTGAGAAACAATCCTCATCTGAGTCAAAGGCAGTAAAACAAACTCACTGTTGTAAGTTAGGCTGAGTGTCCTGCTTTGTTCAGCCAGCAGGGGGCTCAGCCAGGAGGCATCCAGCCGGCCCAGCCTAAAGCCCCCCAGGCAGAGCGCGCTGTTGTTCAGGTCCAAGCCCAGCCGGCCGAGCAGCAGGACCACCGCGGGCCCGTCGCCCCTCTTCACGGTCACAGCCAGGGCCCGCCGGAGGTGCTGCTCGTGAACGCCTCGGCTCAGCAGGAGCTCCACCAGCTCCAAGGGTCCTCCTCTGTCGCACACCTGGAAAAACCCAAGTACAGAAGCTGGATGGCAGTACGGCTTCATCGGAAACTACGAGCTTCCGACCGAAGCTGAAGCACGACCGCGCAGGCGTTCCGGACACCTCTGACCTGGTAAATGAGGGACTCATGTTTTGTCTTCCTGTTGACGTCGGCGCCCAGCTCAATCAGGCACTCGGCCATCGCGGCATCTCCGTCCACGCAGGCTTTCTCCAGCATGTTAAAGTGAACCTCTGAGTCACAACACATCTTAGACAGAGCCCGGCACGCCGCCCTCCACAGCTGATGGGGAAACGGACAGAGAGAGGCGTTACAGGTGTCTTACCACAGCTTCACAAAGAGAAAACAGCAGATCCACAAATAATAATGTGTTTACAGTGCTGCTGGTGGGTGTTTTTTTTTTTTACAAAACTCTGATAGCAGGGTTGAAACTAGGGCCTCAGATCTTATAGGTCAGGGGCAGTCCTTGTCCTCGAGGGCCACCATCCTGCATGTTTTACTTGTTTCTCTGCTACAACACCCCTGATTTGAACCAATGGGTGATTAACAGGCTTCTGCAGAACATGAAGAGATCATTTAACCACTGAATCAGGTGTGTTGGAGCAGAGAAACAAGGAAAGAAAAAATGCAGGACGGTGGCCCTCGAGGACCAGGGTTGCCTACCTCTGTTATAGATTAACTGCAGTGGCTCCGTTTGTAACTTTGACCAAAAATATAATCATAAACCAGAGTCTTGTTTATATTTTAATTTTATTTATTTATTTTCTACTTTAGCATTTCCATGTCCATTTTCTTTTTGCAAAATCAGCTGAATATGACTCCTGCTTTGATTACAGTGTCTTTAAATTCAAGTTAAAGCCAATGAATGAAATTCCCGCTAATAATTTGTTAAACTTTTCTTGTGATGTTCATTGCAGCCATTCTCTGAATCCGCCTGAAAATTCACATTGTCCCCAACATGTTTGAGGCATACTGTGTGTAAACCTCCAGATCTGAATGCATCGACGTGGTGCTGCGGTGACAAACAACAGGTTTCTTTTAGTAAGGGGGGAGTAAAGGCCTGCTTCTAATAAAAGCCCTGTACTGTGTACTTCTGGCAAGTCAAGGTTGTGGTGTTGTATTTGAAAAAACAAAATGAAGTCATAATTAAAACAGCAACAAAATAATCAATTTTTGTATGTTCTTTGTGTACAACTTTAAACTGCAGCTTTGTACTTTGGTGTTTTAGTGGGACATTTATTTACTTTTTATATCATTTTTTTACAAATATGAAGAAAGACTCAAATACGTTTACATAATTCCAACTAGGAAAGTTTTCTTGTCTTTACAATAAAAAATTAAAAAGAAACAATCCTTGAAACAATATTTATCACCTGCCACCTTCCGAACCCACGTTTTAAACACAGATCTTGTGCTCGAAGCACGTGTTGTGAATGACTCTCAGCTACTACCACACCGAACTTTAGCTCAGCATCTGTAAAACTGACTGAATTGTGGCTGTTGTCGTATATGCCAAGGTCGAGTCGATGTGGCAGCCATCTTGAACAGGGTTGATTCCAAAAGCTAATCGGTGATAGACGTACATCCAGCGGTTACTTTCTGAACGCTTCATTAAAATCCATCCAGTGGATCATGAGATATTTTGCTAACAGACAGAAACACAAACACGCACAGAGACAATTACGTGATCGCCTGCCTTTCATGGAGGTGACTTATTGTAAACTGTAGCTGTTTCAAATGTAGCATATAAATGGAAATTAACTGAGTGTATTTTTACAGGTCCAGTGGATTTTTTTGTCTCTATACAAACTTTATTTAGTAAAAAAGTTGATAAAAATGGTTCTTTTAAATGTAAAGGTTGCAGATTCTTAAAAAGGTTATGTTTATCCAAATAATGACTGAACTCAAACAGAAGGAGCTGCGGGAATATTAGGCACCAATTATTAAAACTGTATCTGTTTTGAAGGTATTTATCATGTAAAAAAAGATCAAGGTTAAATTCGAACGTCCACACACGCAGCCCATTTCTGTTTGCCGGAGGGGGGGGGGTTGAACTCACGGGGCTCGCGCTCAGGCTGTTCGGGCCGCTCTCCTCTCTGAGCTGCTGGAAGATCTGCCTGTCGAAGTCTTCTCTCTGCAGCTCGGCCACAGCCACGGAGCAGGCATCCAGCATCCTCAGGGCCACCTGAAAACACTACGACGCCACAAAACTGTCATCGGACACACAAGCCGAAGAGCTCCAGTCGGTTTTATTCAATCTGCAAAGTTGCTGCAAAGTGGTTTCTTCTTCGATCACACACACACACATTGCTCCATCAGATTTATATTCCCAACAAACCCCTCCGGCCACCTTCAGCAGCATCTCAGGCTCCTCTCTGTACTGATGGAGGGAGGCGGCGATGACAGAGGCCAGGACGGGAACGATCATCCTCGAGAGTTTCCTCTTAGACACAAGGCAGCTGAGCAGGGTCAGACCCCAGTAGTGTATCTCTGAGGGAAAAAGATTGAAAAATTCAAGTGTGGGGAAAAAAATTGGTTTTCTAACGTCACAATCTGTTGCATCCTGTGGTGGGCACTAATTGCAATCGTGTATGCTCTTGTCGCCTCTGCCTCACGACAGCGTGCAAGACAATTTGTGCGATCACGTGACTTTTGATGTGCCAAAAACACAGCCGTCTTAAGGAAGTAATTCATTTCAACCTCTCTGTTCAGCAGTACTGTAATTCCTTGATTTGTGCATTTTCTGGCACAAATTGTTGCGGGAAATGCCCGGACGGCGTAACATTTCACCGATAAGTGTTTTTTCTTAAATATAATAACAAGGTTATAAAGAACTGAACGACAAGAATCTCATCACTGAGGTGTTCATAGCAATGCTAGAATCACTTGCAGGTGGATCCTTAACCTCCTAAGACCTGAACTCTAGCATGGTATGCATTTTAAACTTTGCTTGGTTATTTGGGCTGATTGGAACCTGATAAGTGTAAAAACAAAGAATTAATTTTTTATCTTTTATAATACAGTCTATGAGAAAAATGATGTCCACATATGTGGATGCAGGGTCCTAGGAGGTTAAATGTAACTGATTACATTAGAAGGATAAAAATTAATACAGATCTTTAATTTAGAAAGTAGTCACAGGACCTGATTATATAAGGCGTTCAGTAGAACTAAACTACACCCAATCCTCAGATTAAAACCTAAAAACATCAGCAGCTTCCTTTTTACAGTAAACTACCCTTATAGAGGATTAGGAAATATCTAATAGTAATATATTTCAGTCATACTTTCTACAAAGGTTACCCTGTCTTCTTAATCAGCTGGATATTATTGTCCAACATACTTTACAAAGTTTTTACAAAACCAATTATAAAATAAATTATAAATCATTCATAAGTGTAGTCTTCTTGTGAAGTTGAGCTACATTTTCCCTGATAATGTCCGCCACGTACCTCGCTCCGTTGGGAACATTTGTAGTGTATGCAGCACCGTGTCTATCGCCCCCTGCTGGCACAACAGGTCCACTGCACCAGAGCAGTCGGCCAGAGAGGACAGCACCTTCAGGCCACACTGCTGAATGCTGGGGCTGCTGATGAACTACAAACACACACAGACATTTAAACAAAGCCAGGTGGTCCTCATAGGTTCCAAGAAAGTTTTACGTTTTCGTTGTTTCTACTGTTGTTAGCTGTCGTTATGAGAGAGTATGTAGATACGAATTTTGGATTAGAACTCTTAAATACAACAAAACTGTTGCGTTAGAGTTTTAAAAAATTATAGGTAATAATTAGATTCACATGTACTCTTTCTTTGTATTACCCTTACAGTGGGTTGCAAAAGTATTCCCTCCCTGATATTTTTCCTGTTTCGTTGTCTTATCACCTGGAATTTAAACAGATTTTCCATTTGATTATACCTAATGGTCACGCACAAAATAGTTCAGAGTTCAGATTAAAGAAGTTGAATAGGCCCAGCCTTAAATCTCTAAAAGATGCAAACAGGTTTCCCCTCAAGAATTTTCTCTGTACTTTGCTCCTTCCGTCTTTCTATCAACTCTGACCAGACTCCTAGTCCCCGCTGATGATGCTGGCACCACCATGCTTCACTGCAGGGATGCTGCTCTGTCATCTCTGGTCAGACTGAGATTTCTATCAGACATTGTGTTGTTTCTGATGGTCAAAAAGTTCTGTTTTAGCCTCTTTAGCCCACAGCACCTTATTCCACATGCTTTGGAAGCCTTCAATTTGTCAGGATTTGTTTTTTTGTGTTTCTGTTACATGTTTCAGTTTGGGTTTATTGTTTATTTTATTTTGTCATTTAGTTATTTGTATGTTTAGTCTGGTCTTAGTTCAGTTCTTGCTCCTTGTGTTTTCTTACTCCTGTCATTATTCACTTCTCCTCAGTCAGTCACTTGTTTGCCTGCCACGCCCATCTCCACCTGCTCCTTGTTAGTAATCCTTCACCTGTGCCCACTTCTCCTAATTGCCCTCTGTCTTTAAAACCAGGTCATCTCCTCCACTTACTTGCTGGTCTGTTGTCGCTTTTACGCGCTGTCCGGTTCCTCCCATGTCCTGCCTTGTTTTGTCATTTTTGCTACGTCTTGGGTTTTTGTTATTGTTTAGTTTCGCTGCCTCGTCAGCTTTTTGTTTTTGTTCTTTTATTTTAAAATAAATTATTTTATTCTCCTTGAAACAACGATGACTCCGCACATTGGGTTCACTGCTCTCTCCTGCCAACCTGACACAATTCGACTTTGGGCAAATATCTTTTTGCCCGCCCACTCTCCCTTGAAACCCAGCTCTGTGCAGCTGACAGTGGTCGTGTGGACAAGTGTTCCCATCTCTGCAGAAGAGCTGCCCAGCTCCATCAGGGTCATCTTGGGCCTCCTGGATGTTTCTCTGATTAATGCCCTCCTTCTTACGTCGGCTGTTCTATCAGGCCTGGGAGTATTATTAAGAAAGTTCGGTACCATTAGTTTTAGCATTGTCATGTTTTAGCTTATTTAGCCTTCCTGTACATTTAGTTTAGTTTAGTTTATCTTAGCTCATATTGTAGATATTGTTAGATTCCTGATTGTTGTTTAGTTCAGCTTTAACTTTATCATGATTTTATTTAGATTATTTTAGCTACTATTTTGACTTAGTTTCATCATTTTACTGAGGTTCATGATTGATGTTTTCCTTCTGTATTTTCATATCTGATTATGATTTCATTTAGATTACTTTAGCTACTACTTTACCTTCTCTCTCAATGGTTGGAGGTTCAAAGCAAAATGGTGTAAATGCATATACACACACCCATGTTTTTGTATTTGTGGAGTTATTTAAAACAAGTTCTTTTTCTGTTCAACTTCAATAGTCTGAAGTATTTTATATAGGTCCATTACTCACAATCCAACTGAAATTCCATTAAAGTTTCAAGCTACAAAACAAAGAATACCAAGGGGGGAATACTGAATTTATGAGCCTGTTTAGGACTGAATCTACCATCCATCCTCAGAAACAAAGGTTCCAATGACCACATCGTGGGGGGAAAATAAAATACCTGCTTTTCTTTGCTTCATGCCAATAAATATTACATTTTAGGAAAGTTATAATTAGACCCGCTTCTTGTCCTGATGCAGAACAGCCCAATGGTGAGGAAAAGGAGAGATGGTTTGTTTTCCTTCGTACCCTGTTGAGAACCTCCAAGTAGAGCATGTGAGCCCCTTCCACCACGCACTGGTTTTTGAAGACTTTCAGATCCACGTCGGCCCTGTCGGGATCTGAGACCGAAGCGCCGTTCTCCCTCACGCTCCTGTCTGCAAATTCCCACACATTAAAAAAAAAACAAATAGTGAAGACAAAGAGACAAGCAAAAATATTAAAAATTTAAAAAAAAAAAAAACAATACGTGCAAAGACAAAACCACTCTGTTGTCGATCACTAAACACGTCTGGAAGCAAAGAAATCACTTCAACCTCATTTTCACAGAAATTAAAAGCGAGAAAAACAAAGATCTGCTGCACTGAATCAGCTTCGCATTCCTTTGTTAAACATAAAAAAAGCTATTTATAAAGAAACAAACAAATTAAGGGTTCTCTTTGTCTTGGCATTGAACTAAAACAGAAGACATTTCTCATATCACAGTGCCAAATATCTTACATTACTGACCTTGCTGAAAAAGAGCTAAGAATGATCTGACAAACATCTGTTATAAACAATTAACATCTTATCTCTTCATACTGTTACTTAAAAGAATTGCTGCAATTTCCTTTATTACTCCTTCATTCCTTTCCTTTAATGTTTAGTTATGTTTTCTCTCAGAGCCATTTCAACAGCATTAAATTATAATGTGCACTGTAAAGCATAAAGTCGAAATTACAAATAAAAAGTAAATGGTAAATAGACCGTACTTATACAACATCTTTCTAGCCAACCTGGCTACTCAAAGCGCTTTACAACACAATCTGTGTCCTCATTTATCCATCCACACACAGATTCAAACACACTACTACAGCTCTACAAAGCTAACCTGAATAAATCATTCTATGGAAAATAATCAGTGATTTAGATCACATTCATACACTGATGAGGCATCTGAGGCAGTGAGGGGTTCAGTGCCTTGCCCAGGAATACGTCAACATGTGGCATCAAACCTCCAACTCTCTCATTGGAGGACGACTGCTCTAACCACTGATCCACAAATGCCTGAAAGTCCATCTATCTATTTAAAATAACCATGTAATGTGAAAAATCCTCATATAGTAAAGGTTTACAAAAAGCAATTAAATGAATCATGATAATGAGTTTGAATATGAAGTTGCTTTACTACAGCAGCAACGCACTTTGGTCTTGGAGGCATTTCGACTAGCCATCAGCTCATTGGTTCTGTCATATTTAAACTATTTCTCCACATTGATGTCATTCAGATAGATATCTACAGCAGGGAAGATATTAACTGTATTACTTTTCCACAGAATCCCACATCAAAACGTCGGAAGTCTCCCTTTAATACGCAGCAATAACAAGTTCAAGTCTTTAGGTTAGTTCACCTCAGCTGTGTATGGACCCCACAGGAAGAGAAATTATTTCCCAGCTAAGTGGGATCGGGGTGCTCCCCCCCTGAGCGTACCTGGACAGAGGAAGATCAGGCCCGCCTGCAGCGCCTCCAGCTGAACCTCCGCTTTAAAGTTGTGGACCTTCATGGTGCCGAGGATCTGAGTCATGACCATGTTCAGCTCATCGAGTGTGGCAGTCCTACAGATGAAGGCAAACATATTTATGTGTGTGCATATATATATATATATATATAAATTTTAAAAACCAGTCACTCAGAGCAGGGCAGAATTACCGGCAGCCTACATAACACAAACCCCAAATAGCTTCGGCAATTACACCAGTTTTATCTGATAAAATAGAATTGTTAATAAAGTATTTTTTTTCATTAAAACAATGCCTGTAATATGGTAGAGTTAAATAAAATTCACTAAATAATCCCTACGGAGAATTAACGGCACTCCTCATGAATTCCTGTTTGCAGAACATTTCTTGAGGAAAACAGCACCTTTTTTTTCCTTGTTGTTTCAGACCTTTTTTTTGTTTGTTTTTTAAATACAGTAAATAAAACCTTCTCAACTTTTTCATTTACAATAAGACTGAGTTCAGAGCTTATTTGATGGCCAGTCTGAAACAGTCCCGAGTTTCTGAGTGTGTGCTTTGAAATTGGTGTGCTGCTGTCTCAGTTTCAGTCACACAGTCTGCCTTCAAACGCAATGCTAACCTCCTGACTTCATTATTCTTTTTCACAACATTAAAAAGGCACTGCCGTGAACCAAGCCAGCAAAGCAGGCCCACTGCATGATAACACCTCCGCTGTGTTTTACTGTAGGTGTTAGTGAGCTTCACTTCTCTGAGTTCAGTTTCTACGTGAACGTGTCATCAAACGGTTCTCCTGCCATTTTAGAAACTCCAGTTGTGTTGTTTCTCATCGGTTCAGTGTTTTACAAATGGTACAGGCTAAGACCTGGCTCCATCGTTGCTCCGGGTCATCCTTAAGCTCCTCCTGTGGTCTCCTTTCCCGAAGCAGTGACTGAATAGTTTTGCTGCTAATATTATTTCTGATGCCCTGTTGTCATCACCATTCTGGGATAAAACCTATGAAACGATCATGTCCTCTTTTTGTACTAATTTTCTTATTATTTGTATTTATTTTATTTGCGAAACAATGCTTATAATTGTGCCTGGTTAACACTTTTTGTCTGACTTTATTGTTTAGGTGACTATAAAGCTTTCCTGGTAGGTCATAAACTGCTTGTCCGAACCTTCCCTGGAAGAGCAGCTTCAGCAGTCTGCAGGCACTGACGGAAACATCTGCTGAGCTGCAATGCTTCTTCATCATCTCCACCAAGTTCACATGAAGGCCGCTGGACAGCAACAAGGAGCTCATTCTACCTGCAAGCAAAAGACGACACTTTGAATGCCCGGGGTTTTAAAATGTGCTGTCTTGAAAGCGTTAGCTGAGAGGTGAATCATTTTTGACTCGCTCTACTTTTCATCCGATCAAGGAGCAGATAGCATGCAGACAGGCATTTAAGGTTTTTACACAATAATAGTTTGAAGTTTCATCATTTGTTGAGATTTTACAACAAAATGTTTGACTTGTGTGTTGTGTCGCACACTGACTAACTTTTTAAACATTTTGCACTCTTCTTATTTACACAATCTGTGCACTTCTAATAAAATTCATACATCAAGACAGAGACATTTTTGTCTTCTTTCCCACAGTGTGTCTCTCACTGCTGCAGGACTTATGGTTTCCTCTCAAAGCCACTAAGGACACATCCAAACTCACTGACTTCCACTCAAGATCAGAATTTTCACTTCAAAGCTGGAAGTAAAGTTTTTTTTAACTTGTCACATCTCCTACGCAAAACACTGAAGATACATAAAAACTGATGGCTAGATGCTTCTGCTACTTACCGTTTAGGATTTTGTCAGTACGAGTTATGGTTTTTATCTGCCTGTCTTATTTTTAGAGTGTTATGAGGGAGTGACAGACACAGGTGTGTAGTTACCATAGTGACCATGAGTCACTGGCAGCAGCTTTAACATTTGTTTTGATCTTAGTTCTCTTTACGCTTCTTCTACAGTTTATACATCAAAAGGTAGATATTTATCAGATCAGATTACTACTAAAAGTAGTCCCAAATTATTATTGGACTTTAGTTTGTTGGAATTTCAGGCAGTAGCTGCACTGGTACTTGTCAAAGTTTGTTAAAAAAATGTTCTAGTTGACAGATTGTATGTATAATAAAACAGAAAACGATCATGCAGCCTGTGCTGCTGGAGACTCACTGTTGTTGGAGATGAGCGTGCCGATGGCGCTGGTAGCTGCTACAAAGACGCTCGGTGAGGAGGAGTGGAGCAGCATGGCAGCCATTAACTGTCTGTGAACAGGAGTCCTGGAGGACAAAGCACCTGTCTCACCGACTCAACAGTTACACTCGTACATACGCTGTTTGGAGACCTTGTTGCCTCTACCTGCCATCATGCTCCTCCTCTGAATGGCTCACTTGTGCTCTGTGCAGCAGCAGGTTGTAAATGGCCCAGCTCGCAGCTTCCTGAGGCAGAGGATACGATTCAGTGATTCAACATGGCTGATTACTTGTCAGACATTTGTCCAGGTTCAAGAGGCAGAAAGCTGCTGGACTGACCTGGACAGCCGGCTCGGCAGCGTGGAGCTCCAGCGCCGTGCAGCAGTCCTCCATCCAGCCCAGACCCAGGTCCTCCACCACCTCCTCCTTACTCCTGTCCTCTTCCTCCTCTCCTTCCTCCAAACCCTGCGCAGCCGCCGCTTTGCTCTGCACGATGGTCGCA
Organism: Kryptolebias marmoratus; assembly: GCF_001649575.2. Lineage (NCBI taxonomy): Eukaryota > Metazoa > Chordata > Actinopteri > Cyprinodontiformes > Rivulidae > Kryptolebias > Kryptolebias marmoratus. Next base: position 4,075,238 of record NC_051440.1, read on the forward strand.
GCTGACAGAAGGAACCAACGCGGTGTAAAACGCGGTGCGGCAAAATATCTAAACTAACCCTACAGGCTGAGTTACACCGAAACTGAAGCACTTTTTTCTGTCTTAGTCCAAGTTTTCTACAGGAGGGTGTTACATGTTACAAGAGTATAATAACGAGAAAGAAATGTTTAATACATTTATGCAGCTTTTTCCAACCTCATTTGTGTTACAAGTGAGCAGCATCTCCATCCATCAGGATACGTACAATAGATTTGGGCAATAGACTAAAACTTTTCAGCCATTATCACCAACAGTGGACGATTCACACATGTGTCTTTAAGAGCGGGGCAGGACGGGCAATCCTCGTTCTTTATAGAACTGTGGAAGTCAGCTCTGGGCTGATATTAAACGCTCTGGGCAGATTTATAACCCTGAGAACGAGCACATGGTTAACATCTGAGTCGATGTCCTTATTGTCACAGCGTGCAATGTTTTTGAAAGCTGGAACCTGCTGAAGAAAAGTGTCTCCACAATTATTGTCAGGTTCAGTTAGGAGTCCTGACCGGCCATGGCTTCAGTGTCGTGGACAAAACCTTAATGCAAGAATAACTGGGAATAAGCAGCAACTGAGAAAACGGGAGGTTAATCGTCAAGATCCTCCATTTGTGGTGCGTCGTGCCGCACAGCCCGAGATCACAGAGGTGGCATCTCCAGGGGGAAACTTTTACTGATTAAGGTCATATAATTGAAATTAAAATATTTGTTACAGGGTCAGTGCTCAACAGCTGATAGTTGATTGTGAAAAATTTACTCCACAGCTTCACTTTGTGTAGTTTTTACAAAATTAGGGGCCGTTTTATTATATTTGTCTGTCAAATGTCTTGTAAATTAGGTGACCAAAAAAGCACATCTTATCCACAGGGCTGTGTCGGTTGATTTTAAAATGAGAGTCCATGTTTCAAATTTAGAGCCAATAAACCTACTACTACTACTACTACTACTAATTTATTTATAAAGCACTTTTAAACAACAAAGGCTGTGACAAAGTGCTGCACAGATAAAAACCAATACACACTCAAAACATGAAGAAGATGAAAAACAACAATATAAACAATGAAATGCTGGGACGGAGGTAAGAGCAAAAGTCTCAACGTGTTAAAAGCCAAAGAAAAAAAAAGTGTTTTAAGAAGAGTTTTAAAAGTGGACAATAAAAGGAGTAGTTCTAATACGTAAAAGGTCATTTTTAAATAACAAGAGTGGCACAATTTGTGCGATTCTTTCTAAAATAAACATTTCTGCTGACATAATGCTAACTGTCATCTCTCAGTTTGCCAGTTTTTACCCATTTGAATCGTACAGTCATTTACAGGTCAAAACCTCTTGGTAGGTAAAGTTACTAAACTGGCTGAAATAAAGCGGGAACCATTGTCCTACAAAAAACACTATTGCCTGATAAGACTCTGCTCCAAATATATCCACCAGTGGTCGGTATATTTGTCCAAACGTTCAGCCCTAATGTACGACGTGAACAATCCCTGCACTAGTCATGAGATCAGCACCGAACAAGAATGTCATTAAGCCACAACACGTGAGCAGAATGGCTCCATGTGTCTTCACGGTCCTTACTCAACACTGTTGTTTACGTCAGAGTAAGGGTGTTTTAATGAGGGTCAAAGTACTAACACCCCCCCCTTCTGTTTTCTTCAGTTATCTCAGTGCAAAGATCGTAAAACTTTAACAGACAGCTTCCCTGTTCGTGAGTCTGCAGAGCCTCTCCTATCCCTAAGGGGCCTCCTGGTCCATCAGGAGGACGCAGGACATCCTGTAGGACACCCTGGATCTCACTGGTTTGACCTGCTGCCCTCTGGGAGGCGCTAAAGGTGCATTAAAACAACAACAAAAAAAGACTCTGAAACAGCTTTCAAGCTAAATACCCTCTAACTCGCCATCTCACAGAGATTTGTTCATTCAGTGTTGAACTGTCAGACCATGGCAACCTGATACTAGATTATTATCCTTAACGATTTCATTACATTACATTTAAGTATCTCGGGGTCTTGTTCATGAATGAGGGGAAAAATGGAGCGGGAGATCGACAGGCGGATTGGTGCAGTGTCTGCAGTGAAGCAGGCGCTGTACCGGTCTGTCGTGGTGAAGAGAGAGCTGAGTCAAAAAGCGAAGCTCTCGATTTACCGGTCGATCTACGTTCCTACCCTCATCTATGGTCACGAGCTTTGGGTAGTGACC
>NC_051440.1:4077793-4122083 GCF_001649575.2 Kryptolebias marmoratus
GGCTGGGGAGAGGGAAGTCTGGGTCTCCCTGCTTAGGCTGCTACACCCGCGACCCGACCCCGGATAAGCGGAAGAGAATGGATGGATGGATGGATGGATTTCATTACAAACACAATATGTCAACATATTGTCACACTGTTTAGTGCAGTATTTCATCCTAAAGTACATATATTTGTGTATATTTTCTCAGTGACTTGGTGTCCTGCCTCCCACACTGACTTTGTTCCCTTCAACCTGTCTGTCTGTCAACTTAGAAAACACTGAATTGTTTCTTTGTTTTTTTGGTTTTTTTCTTTTTTACCTTTTTGCCCTTTTTGTAATAAACCCACATCCACTTACTAATCCAATGTGTCTTTTACTTCAACTAATACGTTAACTGTGGTGAAAGTGTGTCCTCACTGAGGTCGGCCAGGCAGGAGAGGGCAGCGGTCTGCAGTGCAGCGTTGTCGGGGAAAGTCTGACTGGCTCTCAGTGCCACTCTCTGAACGCCGTTCTGCACCAGGATGCTGTAGTAGCTCTCTGCGGAGTAAAACAAACACGACATGTATCAAACCGAAGCCTCTTTAAACTTATCAATCTTCAATAGCTATCTTTAAAAAAATAACAACATCAGTTTATCAACTTCAAACACGGCTGTATCGATTTCTCAAGTGATGTTATCTTTAACTGTCAACAAATGAGCAGATATGCCAAAGGTATTTATTGACAGAGCGCCACTTTATCGCCCGCCGCTGGAGGAAAACCAATGATGCTGTTACCCGAAAGTGAATGTGTGTGTGTTCTTTTTACCGTTAGCAAAATATCTCATGTATCACGGAACAGATTTGAATGAAACCTTTGGAGTCAATCCCATTCAAGATGGCTGCCACAGATAACTGACCTTGAGCTCAAAGAGCTGATATTTGATGTGGTAGTAGCTGAGGCTCATCCTCAACACAACCTTTAACGGTTAACTGATCAAGCAGCTTTCAGAAAACAGTCACTGGATGTAAATCTTCAAGGTCTTAATTGAAAATGGTTGTCACATCTAATTAGTCACCTCAGAAATGGCTGTAACTTGGTCAGTTTTACAGATATTGAGTTAAACTTTGCGTGGTAGTAGCTGATAGTCATCCTTATGTTATGTTAATGTAGGAACGTCAATGATGCCTGTTGATTTCAAGGTTCATGGGGTCAAAGGTTAAGGTCACAGGTAACCCCTTTGTTAAAAACTTGTCTCTGCTCCTACATGTGACCCTTTTGTTTCCTCCACCAAGGAAGTTCTGTTTTCAGTTGTTTGTCTGTCTGTTAGCAAAGATCAGGTAAAAACTAAACAGACTTGAATGAAATGTTCAGGAAATGTTGGGGTTGTCACAAAAACAATGGATTTCATTTTGGTGCTGATCCAGATTATGATCCGGATCGCACCATTTTATAATCACACTGCGGCCTTGGTAGATGTTTGTGTTAAGTTGTAAGTAGCATATTGTGCATGTGTGAAATGTAAGGTAGTGGGAGGCGGGGCGGGAGGTGGAGTTTTTTCCTTTTTTCTTATGTTGGGGATAGAGCGCGGGAGTGAAGGTTGTGAACGCAATGGCGACCATTAAAGTGTGAATGCTAACGTCAGCAGTGTGATTATTGAGTCAACAGTTTGCAGTCTCTGAGTGCTTCTAGTACTTTTGTTGTTTTCCAAAAGATACCACTTAAGTGTACAACAATTCTATAATTTGAAATATCTAATTTTAGGACATTTGCGATGACAGAAACGTCAAGTTTACACACAAATAAAAGCAAATCAACTCTATTAACATCTCAGCAAAGGAGGAGACCATTTGACTTCATGCTCTGACCTGACGTGAACCTCCTGATCAGGCAGCAGGCCGTCTCCTGCAGCTCCTCCACCTCAGGGAAGGCGTCCATGGCGGCGAGGACCACTCTGTAACACCGCGTGCTTCCTGACATCAGCACCTCCACGTTACTGGCTGGTGGATGAAAAGCACATTCTCTTAACTGAAGTGTTTTGGGAGGAAAAGTGTGTGTTCTTATGGCTGAATCCCACAGTTTAGAAGAAGTGTGAAAGATTTTAGACCAGTAATAGTATGCAAACTCTATTCAACACTCACAATTTGAACAGAGACATAAAGAAAGGTTTGACGCCTGGAATCCTCTCCTGAGCGTGCCAAAAGTTAAAAGTGAAAGGAACGTTTGCGACTGAAACTTTGTCATGTTCACTTTCAGACAGCTAAAAAAATATTCAGTGAAGTGAAACTCTCTCTTGTTCTTAGGATTGTTTTTTTTACAGCTTCTGCAATAAGAAAATCAGAATGTCATGTTATATTTGAGCTGCACATTTCAAAGCAAAGTTAAGATGTGTGAAGCCAGAAAACCTCCTGAATAATGTGACACTGTTCAGAAAGGAAACATACCAACCACCGTAACCATATAGAATCTCACTAAACACAAAACAAATAACTGATCATTTAATAAAGTAAAACCAAGTCTCATTTTAGACAATGAAACAGCATGACCCTCTCTGATTTCTATTTCTTGTAGGTTTACAACTTGAACTTAAATTTTATTTTTAAAGAATTTAAATTATTGTGGGTACTTTAATTAATGAGTAACCAGTAAAGACACACTTATTACTTATTTGGCTGTTTTTCTTCTGTTTCTGACATGATTTCTGATTTGCTGCAGTTTCGGAAAAACACACAAAAAGTAGATCAAAACATGCAGCTCAGCTGTGAATAATGTGCTGTGACTTTCAGTAATTGTACATTATGGCGTAAATAGCTTTTGATAAAGCAATTGAGAAAACCCAGTCCTATTTGGAGCTCCATAGCTCAGACATACACTCATCCGCCACTTTATTAGGTACACCTTGCTGATACTGGATTTGACCAGCGTTTGCCTTCAGCACTACCTTGTCATGTCATAGATTCAACAAGTTGTTGGCAACATTCCTCAGAGATGTTGGTCCATATTGACATGTTAGCATCACACAGTTGCTGCAGATTTATCAGCTACGTGTCTGTGAAGTGAATCTCCCAATTCACCACATCTCAATGGTGATCATTTGGACTGAGATCTGGTGACTGGAGAGGCCACTGGAGGTCACTGAATCCAGACTCATCAGACCAGGCAATGTTTTTCCAATCTGTTATTGTCTTATTGAGTCTGTGTGAATTGAAACTTCGGTTTCCAGTTCTTAGCTGACAGGAGTGGCTCCTGGTGTGATCTTCTGCTGCTGCAGCCCATCTGCTTCAAGGTTAGACATGTTGTGGGTTCACACATGGTTTTCTGCAGACCTTTGTTTGGAACAAGTGGTCATTTAAGCTACTGTTGCCTTTATGTCGTCTCAGATCAGTCTGCCCATTCTCCTATGACATTAACAAGGCTTTTTAGTCCACACAAATGCTGCTCACTGGATAGTTTCTCTTTTTTTGGACAAACCTTTTTGAACCCTAGAGATAGTTGTGTGTAAAAATCTGAGTAGATCAGCAGCTTCTGAAATACTCAAACCAGCCCATCTGGCACCAACAACCATGCCACATTCAAACTCACTGAAGTCCCGTTTCTTCCTCATTCTGATGGGCAGTTTGACTTTCAGCAAGTCGTTTTCACCATGTCTAAAGGCACTGAGCTGCTGCCATGTGATTGGTTGATCAGCTTTTTCTGTTAACAAGTAATTGAACAAATGTACCTAATAAAAGGGCCAGTGACTGTACTTCACAGTAGAAACATCATTCAAAGTTTAAACGGTCATTGAAAGTTGGACTTTACTGACGGAACAGGCATTTTGATATGTTTTAGGGTTTTTGCACAATTACAGTTTAAGTTTTATGACTTTTGAAAATTTTACCACAGAATGTTCAGCTGAGGGTATGAGGTCACACCAACTTTTGAGCAGTGTAACCTTTCCGTTTTCTTGCATATTCTTCTTATTTTCAGACTTTGCACTTTGTATACAGTTTATACGTCAAAACATAGACATATTTGTCTCTTTCACATGGTCTGTTTCTCACTGCTGAAGAACTTACGGTTTCCTCTCCAATGACCCCAGAGTGCAGTGCACACATCCAAACTCTCATTGATTTCCATTGTATTTGAGCTCTGAATTTTCTCCTCAAAACTGGAAGCAAAGACTCTTTTTAACTTGTCATATCTCCTACATAACAACACTGCAGGCACATGTGCAACAACCAGGGCAAGTTATAGTTTCAGCACAGTGACTGTTTGAGGTTTACTTTCTACTGCGCTTTTCTGTTGTCCTGCCTTTTTATAACCCAACAGAGACTGCAATACTTGTCCACACGTTTGTTCCTGACCTATTGAGCTGCTCTCTGTGCGGTGTCGCCAACTCTGAGCTCTTTTAACAACATGCTCAAATATACTGAGATCAGGAGACGCTTACGCACAGGTGAACTTACGCGAACTAACTACGAGACTACTGTTTGCTCTCTAAAGGGCACAGAGTGCAGTTTTCTCTCATATTTTAGTGGGAATTTGCCTTATTTTCATTGAACAGCAGCTCGCTAGCTCAGACAAACTCGCATCAGGCCCTAAAAGAATTAGGATTTCCTGCATTCTGCTTATTCATCTGATGATGATCATGGAAAACGTAGGAAAATTTGATCTGGTTATGGAAATAACTTACAGCTTTTTCAGAAGTTGCTTTGTTTCGTACCACGAGGAAATTTCCATGAGGATTTGTTTTTGCGAGCTGACCAATCCAGTTCTTAAAATTGCTTTTCTAATGAAGCAGCACAACATCAGCCATGTTTTTTAAAGCTCTCAGTGCAATCAGATTACAACAAGATAGCAAGGAAAGCACTGCAGTGACACTATGGTTCCCACATAAAGATCGTCTTTCATTTGATGACATCGTGCAGGCTAAGTACTATTTTTCTGCTGCAGTGCTGCACAGTGCTACACGTTGCCAGGAACATTAATTTATGCTGCACAGGTCTTACCTGTACGAGCCAGAAGGAACAACACTTTCAGAGCCTGCATGAGCAGCTCCGGGCTGTCTGGGAACATCTTCAGAGCAGAAAGAACCACAACATGATCCCGGTTCTCCACAAAGTCCACAAGATGGTCATCACTTACTGGAAACAGAAATGTAAAAAAAAAAAAAAATCAGCTTAAGTCAACTGCATTTAGTCACACGAAAAATAAACGCTGTTTTAATTCTACGGTGCTAAACGTCAAGAAGAGTGTCTACGAAAATTCTGATTTAAAAGACTTGTCATGGTTTTTGATGATCAGTTAGTGGGGTTTTATGGAAAGGTTGTGATTAATTAATATCTTACCTATTTTAGATAACACTTTGAATGACCTCAGCTTCAAGAAACAGAGTTTTACTGACCAGATCGATGGACTAATGGCTAGTCCAAGAGAGGTCAAAAACAAAAGTGGATTGATGGCATCTTAAAACAACACCCACAGATAAAATGTCCTAGGAGTTACTGCAAACACTGATTTACAAACCTTAGCATTGGTGTCAACTATAAAAAGACTTTTATAGTTCCATGCAAGAACAATTAGTAGTAACAGCTAGCTGTAGCACAACCAAGGCAGCCTGGGGCACTTCCTCCAAGACTATCATAATAATGCTGCCAGAATATTGTGTGTAAAAACTGTGTAATGCAAAACTGACAAATGTGTAAAGGTTTATAAAACAGTTTCTGTATGAACTACTATGAGAATTTGAAGACTTGAGTCATTTTAACATAGCAGCGAGCCGTTTTGGAAGTAGATTTGTTCTGATTGGTCGTTAGCTCGCCATTACAGTCAGACCATTTCATTTAAAGTTCTGAAATGACCAACTTACAGAAATAAACCACAATAAATCATTTTCATATGATTTATGATGGCATCTTTTCATCAGCTACTCAGCATTAGCACAGCAGAGTCATACTGTATAACTCTAAACACAGAAAGGATTGTTATTAATTATACTGTCTCAACTAAAGTCTGGCTTTTGGTTGGTTAATGTTGGTTCTTTGGGTTTATTGGTTCCCAAAGTTTTCGGCTTCTGACCCACAAAATAACAATGGCAGAATGTGTTCTTTGGGTAAAGTACACTAACATTGCAATTAAACAAGGGTTATAATTACAAAAACCAACTATTATAATAACACATTTCATTTCTCACTATACTGATTGCAAAAAAAAGTAAATTATTTTTAAATGTAATTTTGTTTCTGGAAATCATCTTAAGACTCCAAACCATGTTTTGAGGGCCATCGTGGTGTTCCAAACCCCACCTTTGGAAACCAATGCTCTGGATAACACAGAGCCAGGAAAACAAAAACACACTGCAACAGAAAATGTCTGGATATACCTGCCACAGGACATTAAATCAAAGAAACTTGATATTTGCTTGCTGTTATAACAGTTCAGTGTGTCTGGCCACCTCTGTCCAGCAGCGGCTGCAGAACTCCACAACCCTGGAGCTGCACTTCCTCACTGGTAGGAAAAGTCTTCATCGCTTGCACCACCAGGCTGAATACATCCTCTTCCAAATCCAGCACCAGCGGAGGAATCATATCTGTCCAATAATGAAGACAAATGTAAAAGAAAAACATATTTCATAGGTGACTTTTCATTCACTTCTGGCCTACTTCAATTTCAAACATTATCTAAATTGAACCTCCTACTCAACTATTTAAGGTTTTACAATCAACAAGAACAAACAAGGAGATAAAAGTTATACTCATTGCTGTTTAACTTGGATTAGAAACCATCAGATGGTCTACCTTTCCATAGAGTTTTACTTTCCAGACTTCATATTTGATAAGTGCTTAATATCTCACAATAATTTGGTGTAATGTCCATAAAGCCTCCTACTCCTCTCCTCTGCCAGTCATGGTAAGGTCTGGGTTTTCTCCTCCTAATCTTCTTCTTCTGGCATCCATCCCTTCTCTTTCAAGCAGGTCTTGCAGGAGGATAACAATCTGGAGCAAAGCTACATGATCCAGAGAGCCCATACTCCTTGATGGCTAGACTGAGACTGATGAAATTGCGAGATTCTGCAGCATTTTATACCTTATCATGGAACATTCTGGTAGCATTCTCGGTACACTCGAGACATGCATGTTACAGTCTAAATATATTTGAAGTACATTTTAAGTATTCAAGCTGCATTCTGTTTTATTTCTTGGACATTCGAAGCATATTCAGCACCTATTCCAGTAGCATTTTCACTGCATTTAAGGTGACTTTGTACAGCATTTAAGACACCTTCCAATCAAACATCAAGAGGTATTTGGCCAGCTATTGAACCAAAGTGCTTTCTAAATATTCTGACTGCATTCTAAATGTTCATACTGTGTCCCAACAACTACATTCGAGCTGCATTCAAAAGCTAATACACCAAGAATGTGCAAGAATCAATCAAGGTGAGTTCAGTGTGCTTTCAAAGTATTTGAACAACATTCTTACAAAGCTGTAAGAAATTTTGGTCACTTTTGAAGTTCCCGCCAGAATGTGGCACAAAATTGGAAAATTCTTCATTACAGCTGGTCCTGTTTGATTCCTGCTGATTCCCAGAAAGTCCGACGGGGGCAATAGAGATAAAAATAATGCAAACAGGCTGTTCTGAGAAAGAGGCTGAAATGTTGCTCTAAAAATAGATCATTAGCCATGCGGCTTGGAAGAGGGAATCCCACATTCCAGATAACCGGTTAGATAATTACAGGCTGTTTTTAACTTTTACCTGCCTTTCTAGAGTGAGTATGTGTTTTACTTTTAAATTGCCTAACATACATGTACATTGATTACAACAGCCTCAACATCAAATTCACTGATAACCACGTTACAGTGCAATACTCTGTGAGGAAACATTAAGTAACAGGTGGTTTTAATGCTGAGATTTAAATTTACCTGCAAAGTTACAGTGAAAGGTAAGAAATTCCTGAGTACCAGCAGAAGTAATCACCTGATCTGAGCAGCAGCGCCAGCGCTCTGAGGCCAACCATGGTCACTCGACAGTCTGAGCTGTACTGAGACAGCACTTTCACCACCTGCCTGGGAAATAAATCAGAAAAGGAACAAACCAAATCAGGGCTGTAAAGTCTTCAATTGTCTGCTTTCAAAAACTTCTTCACATGAAACATATCACCCACTGCCTTGAATGTTAAAGTGTTGAACTACGATCATCTTGTCTTGAGAAATAACAAAGTAAAAGCTGTTTTGGTCAAAACATAAAATTAACATTAGATGCGACCTCATGCAGTATCACATGATCTGTTAGTGCCCAGAGTACGGGTTGTTGACTATCAGCTATTATCACATCCAATTTTACCTCAATATCTGTGAAATATGTTTAGTTATCGCCATTTATGTGTTAGCTAAGGTCAATTAGCTGTGGGGGCCATCTTGAATTGAGTTGCCTTCATAAGTAAATCAGTGGTAGATGTACATCCAATGATTACTTTCTGAGAGTTTCACTAAAATCCATCCAGTGGTTCATCAGATATTTTGCTAACAGATGAAAAGGGTCAACTCTAACAGTTAATGCCAAGCTTTTAAGCAAAGATGTCTAATGTGTCACGGTCAGTGTACGCATTGGGGACATCGCTCAGCTACTACCAAACCAAATTTTTGTTCAATATCTGTAGAACTGCCTGAGTTATTGCCATTTTTTGTGTTTCCCAAGTTCAGTTGGCTGTGGTGACCATCTTGAATGGGGTTGACTCCAAAAAGTTAATGAATTGTAGATGTTAACTTAGTGATTACTTTCTGGAAGTTTCAACAAAATTTGCCCAGTGGCTAATGAGATTTCTTGCTAACGGACAGACACAGCAACACAGGCAAAAACATTAAGCCCGCCCTTATGCTGGTGGTTGATGAATCTGATTGGTTGATCAACTGGTCTGTCTGATACAGTCACCTGAGTAAAAACAATTCTGCCTGAAGACCTCAGATAAGAATATCAGATTGTTTTTTATACCAACACAAAACTACTCTAATAAAATCAAGCTGGTGAAAAAGTGTCATGTCATAAAATAAAAAATGTAGACATGATTAAAATAAATTATTTTACTTTTCCCCCCATTATTGGGAGCATTCAGGTTCTTCTCTGACAGTTTATCACTGTTCAAAGATGAACACTATGTTGTGTGGACACCATGTTATGATTGAATCGTGTACTTTTGTGTGAAACATGCCATCGTGATAAACATTCAGTCACTTGTGCACAGCCAATGACTCTGTCGTCACTTACTGGTGCGCTCCAAGCACCTCCCACTCCATGGCGACATCCAGAGTTTGGGTGAGCTCCTCCAGCGTACAGGGGCATATTTCAATCAGCTGACACAGCAATGACCAGCCCACCTGCACAAAACAAAAGCTCACTTTATTTGATTTATTTGAAAAGTCTATTCTCTTTCAGTTCTTGGGTTTTACTTATCAGGACACAATAAAGGTCATCTGGTTTTTACCAGATTCTGAAATTGTTTTAATCTAACGGCAAGTGAACAAAAAACACAAACCAGATTCCATCATGCCATTATTAAATAAACAAAAATTTAGCCAAAAAGAAAAAGCTGTGTGAAAAACTAAGTCTAGTCTTGCTGCTTCCACAGGATTTAGGAGGTTCAGTATCATCCAGGTGCTGCTGATCAAATGTATTGATTAACTTATCATCATCAATGTGTCCACCTCTATAAAAGGAGGAGTTTGGTTGGTTTGCTGCTCAGGGTCATACAGGTGTATGTTAACATAATGCCAAAAAGAAAAGACATCCGCAGGCCTCAGTTAGCAAGTAAAAGGGTACAGTTCAACACAGGGCAACTACAAAAAGACTGAACAAGTATGGCTTTTAGGAAAAGTAGGAGAAACCGTATTGTATCTAAAAAAGATGGCAGAATAACTTAGGTTTGTAAAGTTTAATCTGAATGAATCACAGGACTTCTGGATCAATGTTTTTTAGACAGATGAGACCGAAGTGAAGATGTTAACCTATAATTCAAAGTGCCATGTTTGATGAAAACAACACAGCACAAGAACTTCATTCGACTGTCTAGCATAGTGGTGCAAAAGTGATGATTTGGACTTGGTCTGCAGCCGCAGGACCTGTGCTCCTTGTAGTCATTGAGTCGACCATGAACTTCTCTGTATACTAAATGTTAATAGAATAAAATGTTTGATCATCTGTCTGACAGCTGAAGCTTGGACCAAACTGGGTCATAAAACAGAACAATGATCCCAAGCACAGCAGCTAATCTACAACAGAGTGGCTAAAAAGAAAAAAATCAAGGTGCCGCAATGGTCCAGCCAAAGTAAAAACCTCAACCTAACTGAGATGTTGTGGTGGGACCTTAAGATACCTGAGCAAAAACTTATGTCTACAAACCTCAGTGAACTGAAGCAACACTGGAAAGAACAGTGGGCCAAAAATTATTCTTCAACCATGTGAGAGACTGATAAGGTCCAACAGAAAACAACTGCTGAAAGTTATGCCTTCTGAAGGAGGTTCCACAAGATGCTGGATCATGAGGTGGACTCAGTTTTTCACTCATAGTTTTTCCATTTTGGCTTCATTTTAGTTTCAGACATAATTATCTAGTGGAATCTGTTATGCGTTTCGTTCACTTGAGGATTTTAATAATTTTAAAACCGGGTAAAGATTACATCAAATTTAAGATTTCTATACCTAAAACCCTAAAACTGACAAAGACTGAATGTATTATTTAAACATATAACATGGGAAAACTCAAATCAAGAACTTCACTAAATGAAAGAATAATTTAACAAGCAAGAAGCTTTCTGCAAAACATGTCTGAGCTCGTACACAGCCTCTTTATGGTACTTTCAATTTTGTTGCGCTGTAAGCTCACCTCTGATGAATTACAGCACACCATGGTCACAAGATGCCATAAACAAGTTGGATCAGGCATAGACAGGTCATTTATGGTTAACTTTCTAACCACATATAGAGCACAGGCTGCACTTTGTGGTTTCTATCTGCTACATGAAAACTGAAGCCCACTGCCAAAATAAAAGCTAAAGGAGGAGTATTTTAGTAAGAAATGAAGTGACAGATTACCCGCTGGACCCCTATGCTGCTGATGTAAGATGACAGCACCACCATGAGGGGAAGGTGAACCCTTTTGTCTTCAAACAGCTCGGCTGCTGCAACGGAAAGAAGCAGAAATAGAACAAGATGGGAAAAGTTCAAATTAAATGAAGACATCCTGGATTTTATTTTATTTTATCCAAATAAATGTATAAAAATGCATGTTAAAAATAGACTAAAAATGAGTATTGCAACCAAACTACCATTGCAAAAGCAGAATGAATAACTCCAAGTGTTTTTAAGTTTTATTTTTCTTAAATGAAGTTTTTACACAATAAAGACAGCATCATTGTTTTAAAACAGGGCTCATACTTTAAGACTAAATCAGTCGATTTCGCTCTTTTTAGCCTCTGGGTTTATTTGGGGACACATTTCAAGAGTCTGTGAGTTTTTAACATCAGATCAGTGTGAATGGCTCCAAAAGTTTAAACCTTTTAAAACCTAAAGTCAGCTTAATGGCAAACAACTGCAACTGCACATTTAAGTATTAACACATAATAATATATCAAACAGAAGGGCCAAAATTATAGCTTCTTTAACGTTTTCCTGCTAAATTTACCATTTGTGTGGACATTGAACAAATAGATAAATAAATCTAGTGAAGGAAGTGCAAACTGCATGTACCTGATGATAAACTGAGTGAAATGTGTGTGTAATAAAATTTGTTTACTGTACCATGACTGAAACGTACGAGTTTTATTTTTCTATCGTTATCAAGACCGTGTGTTGACTTCCATTCATCATCCTTTCATTTCTGTAGCCTAACTTGACCCCAACCCTAAAACTACCAGTACTTACCAAACCCTAACCTAACTCAACTCACACCTTAACCCTAAACTTGACCTCTAACCCCTCCAAAATGGCGCCTGAACACATGAGGGTCGGGCTTTGGTCCCCAAAAGTTGCAGAGGGTCCTGACGAGCTAGTGTGCATGGGAGTAAAGGTCCCCAAAAGGTACCAAAAACAGACAAACACACACACACAGTAGGCCTGTTTATTACCAGCAGCTTGATGCACACACAGGAACAGTTTCCTACCATGGTCAGTGTGCGCCAGGAAAAGTAGATCCTGGATAATCTGAATCAGAGCAGGCAGCTGACTGTCCTCTTTTGGGGTTTTCAGGCGCACCAAAAGCTTCTTCAGTCTTTCCTCCAGTTCCTCTTTATTACCCATGGTCTTCGAGATGACGCTGCCCAGCTGAGACCGTGCCGTGCATCGACTGAGGTCGGTCAGCGCTGAGAGGAAACAGCGAACCGCCGCATGACGCCGCAGCGCTGCCCGGGGAGCTCCAGCAGGCTGTCAGGACTCACACAGGGCTTCTGCCCCGGTGGGGACATCCCCGACCTGCGATAACTTCCCTGTTTTCGGCTCTGAAAAAAAAACAAAAAAAAAACGTGTTCCTTATTTTGTCGAGCCGGAGATTTCCTGACACTTCTGTGGTTCCTGCGTTGGACAGGCGTGTTCCTGCTTCCCTGCGGTCACATCATATGACTCAACTCAGCACAAAAAAAAAAAAAAAACTGCGGCGGGGAAGTTTTGTCACACAAGTTTACTTTTATTAAAGACTCGGAGGGCATGTGCGGCGACAGCAACCATCTTAAAAGTATTTAAGTAATGTCTATATGATCTGCGCAACAGCCTTTAAAGCCTCTCGGTCCCATTTCACAGATTTATGACGAAGGGCAAGATGAACATCGACACTGATTCATAACATTTCTTACTGCGCGTTTGTGAAAGACATGAGGAAAGTTTTTGCAGGGTAGAAAAAGTATAAAGGATTTTAAAAACTCCATAATAAGCATCCTAATTGGTCCGGCATATAAAAAAACGAGAAGGATTTATTAAATATTTCTGTCTTCTGCTACTGTAGCCGTCTACAAGTTTGAGATGCACGTTTACCTCTGTTATTACGGTATTTACAGTACCCACAGGAAGGGAGGGGTATGGAGTTACAGTGGTGCCACGAAAACAAAATGGACTGAATGAAATATATTACAAACTAAAATAGGAAAATATAAAATAAAAAAAATTAAGCCTTCTTTATCTTATAGTTAATATATATATATATATATATATATATATATATATATATATATATATATATATATATATATATATATATATATATATATAGTGGTGCCTGTGGTCATCGGGGCCCTAGGGGCAGTCACCCCCAAACTGGAGCAGTGGCTACAACAGATCCCAGGAACAACATCAGACATCTCAGTCCAGAAATGTGCAGTTCTAGGCACAGCCAAGATACTGCGCAGAACCCTCAAGCTCCCAGGCCTCTGGTAGAGGACCCGAGCTCAGAGGATGAAACAAAACCACCCGCGGAGGGTGAGAAGGGAATTTTTTATATATATATATTCCAACAGTGTTGTTCTCTGCCCTTGCCCATGAATGTCCGTTAATGCATACATGGAACGCCATAACTAGGTGGCTGGAATCATGTACAGGAAAATCTGTACAACAGTCAAAGTGGGAGACTCCACCTAAGGTGAAGAAGCATTTTGAAATGAGAGGTAAAATGTAAAAAACAAACAAACAATGAATTCAAGCATTTACCTTTTTTGTAATGTGTTAACTCTGCATCTCACAAACAGCAGAGACAGTGAAGACAATGTCCTTAAAAGTGAAGAACAGGATCTGAGATTTACAGATGAGTCTTTCACTTTCCTTCAAGAAAACTTTCAGGAACGTTTATGTAAATGTGATCAGTGACTGAATGCTGTAAATTTAACCCAACGATGAAGTCAAGTAGAGATAAAATGACATTTGCACATACCTTGCATGTTTACACAATAAAAATATTATTTGCACATTCTGAAAGTGTGACAGTATTGCACAACTATTTGCACCTTACATTCTGAAAATGCAGTACTCGCTAAATTGACCTATTTCCTATTTTGGAGTTAAGTGTATTTATTTATTTTAATGTAGTTTAGTGTTTATTTCATTTGTGCGAAGGTAACTCGCAAATTAAGACTCATTGCCCAGTGTAACCCCTGTTTTGCTGTGTATATGACAATAAACCTCTTGAATTTTAAATCTACTTAAGACTTTACTCTTTATATTTTACCTCTGTCGTAGTTTTTTATTTATATTTGTTTTTTTTATTTATTTGTCTCTGTATAGTGTTTGTTTTCTTATTTGGACCTGCATAGAAACTCATTCAGATTCAAGATAGCTGCCACAGCTACTTTAGAAAGCACAAAATTGGCTACAACTCAGTCATTTAATTTAATTTAATTACTGAGCTAAAATTTAGTGTGAGCTGTGAGTGATCCCTTAGACACTGTGACTCCTAAAAGATTTTTTAGTTCCTTGTTTAAAAAATACTGCTGTAAACTACTGGTGGAAATGTCTGTTAGCAAAATATCTCATGAACCACAGAACATATCCTAATGAAACTCTCAGAAAGTAATCAGTGGATGCACGTCTTCAACTGATTAACTATTGGAGTCATTCTGGTATAAGATGGCTGCCACAGCTTAGAAAACACATGGCCATAAGTCAGTCATTTCCACAGACATTTAGCTATAATCTGCTGTAATAGTAGCTGTCAGCTTTCTCTAAGATGTGTTGTTATAAGAGAGACCCTTCAGTTCCTTTGTTTGAAATGTTCCTTAAAACTATTTTAGAAAAACTGAACAGATTTTAGTTTAACTCTCAGAAAGTAATCTTTATTTGTAAACTTATGGAGTAATTGGGACTTAAGATGAGGAAACAGTATTTATATACCATCCGTTTTCTTTACCAGCTTCTCCTTTTTCAAGTCGCAGGGAGCTGGTATTTATCTCCAGCAGTCACTGTGTGAGAGGCGGGGGACAGGTCTCCAGTCCATCACAGGGCCACATAGAGACAAACAAGACAAACAACCATTCACCCTCTCACTCACACCTAGGGACAATTTCAGAGACACCAGTTAACCTAACATGCATGTTTCTGGTCTGTGGGAGGAAACCCACATGAGCACAGGGAGAACATGTAAACTCCACCCAGAAAGGCCCCAGGCTGGGATGCGATTCTGCAACCTTCTTGCTAGGAGGCAACAGCTCTAACCACTGCACCACTGTGCCACCTTTTTGGTCAAATTATGTTTTTCCACTTTTTGGCAGTCTTACTGTCCCACAGTTTGTTCTGTTGTCCAAAGCTTAGGTAACTCTTTGAATTTACCATGTGTCTAGTTAAAGCGCAGGTAAGCTAGTATAAAAAGTAAAAGCTTAATCTTTTTAATCGGGCACCTGGGATACCCTTGAAATAGACACTCTGTAGATGTTTTTGTTTCCATTAAAACATGGAAGTGTCTGTGTCTCTCTCAATTATGCATCAGAGAAACAGCAACCTATCTTCTCAAGGCTAAAGAAATGTCAAACACTGCCATGGAAAAGTAAGCCTCTTGGTTGGACGGGTGTGTTCTTTCTTTTCCTTCTCTCCTTCTGCATCATATGATCACTCACTGAGGCTTCCTGTTTGCCAGACAAGACATGTTCTGCTGCAGAGCGTTTCAAAAGGATTGTTTTTAAAAGGTAAGTGGTTTTAGTATTTAGTACAAATATACTTTAGTTCTGATGTTTGAACAAATCAAAGTAACTTAGTTTACTTTTATGGGAGGGTCAACAAAGAAACTGATTGCAGTTTGGTTTACAAACATGTTAGTAAGTAAAATAAAAATTAAATTAATGAATATAGAAATTATTTAAACAAAAAAAAGATTCATGTTAGGGATATGTTTGAAAACTACGCCTTGGTCGACCACATGCTTGCGGATTTATGACTTAAACAAAACTCGTGCTAGGGATCCTCTTTCAGTTTAGCAAAACTTGCTTTTTAACGATAATGAACTAAAATAACATATTTTTTGAACGGAGTCTGGCAGTGGCCCCTTGCTCAGAACTATGAGAGGGTCTCTCTCCCTCCGAACCTGCGCCGGAGTCCACTGAGGTAGAGAAACACCGGGATGTGGCCACTGACGGCCCTAGGCGAGATTTTTGGCAGCCATCTTGTAAAGTGTCACGTGCGTCACTTCGAGCTATTTACTCGAGGAGGCCGGACATTGTTCACGTCTTGCGCGTTCTATCTGCTGTGTCATCACTACATAAGCCCAGAAAAGGCCTTAGTTTGTTTAAACAAACGTCTGTCGTGCATAATGTAAAAACAGGATTCTGCAATGAACCAGCAAGCCAGGTAAAGCATGAGAGTTGGCAAAATATCATTACCATACAAAAATGACTAGTGCTGTTATCATTTTAACCACCAGACTGAAACATAACTTCACTTAAGTGACTAAGTACTTTACATGTCTGCTCAGGGCTCTGCTGCCAGGGTGTGTGCATATGCAGATATGTCTGTTATAAATAACAAAGCAAATAGGCAAAATAACATTCCTGAACAGATTTTAATCAGTTTTGGCAATTGTGCTAACTTGTGCAAAATACAATGGACATTAAACAAGAATGTTACCAAACCCGAGACTTGAAGTGCCCTCGATAAATTCTTTTGTTTAACTTAAACACAGGGCTGAGGTGACTGCAGGCAATGTTATATGTAGTAGTAGACATCCAGTCTAGATGCTGTAAACATGTTTTACCGTCCTGTGGTCTACAGACTCACACAACTCTATCGGCAACATTGCAATTTTGTATTATAGGACAAAAGTTATTGACACTACTTACAGGGGTCAGTGTGTTTTCCGTGTATACCTGTCAGTACACTACAAGACCGTTCCACTTGATTCTAAACTAAAAAAAACCTGATGAAACTGAAAACACAGATAGTTCTACATAATTACTCATTTTTCTGAATGGTGTGTAATTTATAACTTTAGTAAATGTATGTTTTGATTTATGAAGTATTTTCTGATAGCATATGCATACATAATGGACAAGACAAAAACTCAAAAAGGTCATGTTTTCAATGGTTTGTGTGCTAATATGGCATAATGCTCTACACAAGTGGTTGCCAAGCTTTTCAGCTTTTGACCCATAAATTAATAGTGACAAAGGTGTTCTACCCCATCTGTTGGCTGTTTAAATATCCCAAAAAGGTAAAGACCTTATTAAATAAGAGCATAATGACTGCAAAAACAGTACTAACATCCATTATGCTATGTTTTAAATCAATTTATGATTTGTATTTCAATTCTCTGTCACAGTTATGGTGCAAATATATCATAAAAATTAGGTTTCATATTGTAGGTTGATATCTGGAGATTACCTAAGGACCCCTACTTCGTGTTGGGTGACCCACATTGGGGTCCCGACCCCAACTTTGGGAATCAATGGTCTATGCTTTGAAGTGTGGGCTCTGATAATTATAACAATTAATGGAAAAACACTCGACTCTTTCGCTGAGTTTAGGTTTGTTTACTCTGATATTGATGGCCTGCTGACATTCTGGCAGTGTGTGAAAACGCCCATTACATGTTGCCACATGTAGCACTTCTCAAGATGGCGGCTCAAATTCTCGTCCCAGTAAGCATCGCTCCGGTGCCAGCGTTCTTCTCTGGTGGAGCCAGCCTGGTGACGTCACGCCAACATGGCCGCACGGAGGACGTAGCCACATCACACGGGTAAACAAACAAGTCGGCTTGGTCTATGGGTTCTGGCACAATGAGTTTTGACACCGCTCTTTGAGCAGACTTTTGCTCAGAGTTAACGAAAGAGTCGAGCCGCCATCGTCCGGAGTTTTAGCTAATTAGCCGCTTATATCCGCTTCTTCTTCTTCGTTTCTGTTTCGGGCTGGTTGGTCAGCTGGAGCACGGCTCGAGTTCTCACACGGGTAAGCGCCACATTTAAAACTGTGTAACAACATTGTCCTCTGCTGTTGGGGCTGTTGATTTAGCATATAAAAACAGGCAAAAAGGACTGAAAATAAGTGACAGTTTGTATAATGCTTCAGGACTAATGTCTGTTTTTATCTGTTTATTTAGCCTATTTGTTTAAGAAAAAAACAAAAACAAAACTCATTTACATGTCCTGTAAGTGATTTCATGTTTTGCTATTTACACAAATCCTGCGGAGGAGTTATTTTTAATTTCTAGGTTGACATTCAGTTCTAAGTTAATTTAAGCAATAAAGAGATACTTTAGTCCATAACTACCAATGGACACTTGTTTTATTACTTATATTTGGACATAATTTAAACTGTATTTAATACAGTGTCAGGAGATTAAACTTTAAATTCAAAGGGCGATGTAGTTCAGATATAGTTAGCAGAAGTTAATTCTGTGACATTGACACTGCTTGCTGTGGGTCCTTGGTCAACAGTTCTAATAATCCTATTTGAAAATGTAAACGTACCGACCATAATGTGAGGTTAGGCTTCCCCTGTCTGGTTAGGATTAGAAATGTCCCACTCCCGTACCCCGACCCCAAGATTGGCAACTCTGAGCGCAACTGCTGCTTTCTCTCCTCCGTGTCCAGCAGCCTCGATGAACACAGCCTGAAGCACATGAGTGACCGCATGGGCAGCAGGGCGCCGGCAGCTGCGGAGGATGGAGAGCGGAGTCTCGTTGGGCCACCGTCCGGAGACGACGAGCACCTCCTGGGCCAAGACGTCTCTACGCCGTATTTCGTCTACGTGTTGGCGTTCTTCTCCGCCCTGGGAGGCTTCCTGTTCGGTTATGACACCGGGGTGGTTTCCGGGGCCATGCTGCTCCTGAAGAAGGAGATGAACCTGAATGCCCTGTGGCAGGAGCTGCTGGTTTCCAGCACTGTCGGGGCCGCCGCGCTCTCTGCCCTGGCCGGGGGCTCCTTGAATGGCTTGCTGGGCCGCAAGATTTGCATCCTCATGGCCAGCTTCATCTTCAGCGTTGGTGGCATTATACTGAGTATTGCCCAGGGCAAAGTGGTCCTCCTTGCTGGCAGAATCGTAGTGGGTTTGGGTATCGGTAAGTAGCTGTAGAAACTGTAGAACTAGAGCAGAGTACCAAAAATATATAGCTTTAGTATGTTAACACAAAACTGATTTTCTCGCCCCTAACAGGCATCGCTTCCATGACAGTTCCTGTATACATTGCAGAAGTTTCCCCCCCTCACCTGAGAGGCCAGCTGGTCACGATTAATGCCCTCTTTATCACTGGTGGCCAGTTTGTTGCCAGTGTAGTTGATGGGGTCTTCAGTTACCTGAGCCACAATGGATGGAGGTAGACTTCTTTTCTTCTGCTGGTGGCTTTTTTTGACAGAGTGTTATTTCAGTTTTTTTGTCCTTCAACTCTTTATCAATAATTAAATCTGTTGCTGCTGTGAGAATGTAGCCATTGGCCCAGTTTTTGGTTCATCCAGAGTCACTGGAGAGACATTTGAGTCGGATTTGCGAAGCAGCAGCTGCTGCCTCTTCCGGCGTTCCCCCGCTTCACTCCTCCTCATCCTCTCCCCTCCGTAGGTACATGTTGGGCTTGTCCACCGTGCCCGCAGTGCTGCAGTTTATCGGGTTCATCTTCCTGCCAGAAAGCCCTCGCTGGCTCCTGCAGAAGGGCCAGAGCCAAGAGGCGCGTTGTGTCCTCGGCAGGATCCGAGGGGACCGGAGCATCAACGAGGAGTACGACACCATCAAAGCCAGCATCGAAGAGGAGGAGAAGGAGGCAGGGGCAGGTCAGGGAGCTCCGCAAAGCCGGAAAACAAAGTTGGAAGATTGGTTTTATTCAGGGCAAAGGTGGAAATTCAGCTAACTGTTAAAAGCCTGTAATTTGAATTTCAGGAGGGCTCATTATTTTGCGCATCCTCAGCCACGGTCCGACTCGCAGGGCTCTTGTTGTTGGTTGCGGCCTGCAGATGTTCCAGCAGCTGTCTGGCATCAACACGGTCATGTAGGTTCACTGATACCTTATTGAGCATCCCAGTAACACTTGATAACGCCGGTCAAAGCAGAGTCTGTTCTGACTGGAACTACTTGTCCCTTTCAGGTACTACAGTGCAACCATCCTGCAGATGGCGGGGGTGCGGGACGACAAGCAGGCGATCTGGTTGGCGGCAGCAACTTCAGCCACCAACTTTGTGTTCACCCTGGTTGGAGTCTGGCTTGTGGAGAGGGTGGGCCGCAGGAAACTGACTCTGGGCAGTCTTTTAGGTTTGTAACTCTGAGAGTGTTGCGGGGACCATGTTAGTGGCTGACGGTTGAGCTCGGATAATGTTATCTTCTTTCCTAATTAAAGCGTTGTTGACTGTTTGTTTCTCCTCTAATGCAGGCACCGGTCTGAGTTTAACGTTGTTGGCAGTTGGGTTCTTGCTATCCACCCAAAACTCTCCGCCTGTTACCCTTCACCCCGTGGACCCTCACAATTCAACCTGCAGACTTTATGGGTAAAAGAAATGAAATTCACCGAACGGGCCGTTCCCATTTGTTTTCAATAACTGATTTTAGGTGGCATGTTTTGCTGTCAGAAGTTTATGATGTAGTGTCTTTTTGATTGGTTGCTACAAAACGTGAATAGTCACATTTCTGTGTATGAGAACATCCAGTGTCTTCCCTGATTGAAGCCACATTCAGTCAAAATACTCCTCACTGTGTTTGGAGTTTTCTGCAGCTGTACTCCTCAAGCATTTCACCTCGGCTCATTCCTTGACCTCTTGCCCTCTGAGCCTGTTGGGACTGAACATGAGTTGGCAGCTTCTGTTATATAAACATACTAAACTTGCCCTTGTTTCACCTTAACAATCTTCAAAAATCTGTTCATGAGTCTAAAGCAGGGGTAGGCAACCCTGGTCCTCGAGGGCCACCATCCTGCAGGTTTTACTTGTTTCTCTGCTCCAACACACCTGATTTGAATCAATGGGTGATTAACAGGCTTCTGCAGAACATGAAGAAGTAATTTAACCTCTGAATCAGGTGTGTTGGAGCAGGGGAAACAAGGAAAACATGCAGGATAGTGGTCCTCGAAGAGTAATGTTGATAGAACTAAAAGGCCTCATTTAAAAATTTTGGTCCAACTTTTCAAGAATGAAACATTTGTCAATCGACTCTGCATAATCTTGTTTTCTTGATTGATAAGCTCCATATGTCAGCCTTCATCAGGGTTACAGGGATATTTTGACCATTTTGAATTGAGGTTCTGTGAAAGAATTATGATCACTTCACATCTTACCTGTTGTAGACAGCTCTTTGAATGACCTCATTTTGGAGAAATTGTTTAATTCTGAGCTAACGGCTCGTCTGAACTCAGCCAAGACCAAAGTGGATTGCTGAACATCTCCAGTCTCAAAAATTTAATGCCAATTCATGCAAACACTATTGTGAAAACTCTTGCACTGCCGTCAGGTTCTCCATACTCCGTTATTTCCATGGAAATCTGTAGCAATGCCAGTGCAAACAGAAGCAGCTGCAGGTAGCTGTAGCATTTCTGGTGCAGCCTGGGGTCAAATTTCACTTTGGCCCCAGGCTGCATGAGATGCAATAAACGTTTTGAGATTGGAGCTGTTTTAAGGTGGCAGCAACCTCTTTTAGTCTTGGCTGCCTTCATATAAGAAGTTAAACTCAGAGTTTGTGACGTTCCTTCTTCCTCCGTCTTGCAGCTCCTGTGACTTGTGCATGTTGGACCCGGAGTGTGGATTTTGTTACCGTGAGAACGGAACCATGGCTTACGAGTCTTCCTGCATTCCTGTCAGTCGGGCGTCCACAGACCATGCTGCCTGGGGAAGGTCAGAAAGAATTCCTGATGTTTTTCACATATTTAAAAAGATAACAGTACGACTACAGGTTCTTAAAACGTAATTGACATGCTTTTCGTGCTGTTAGATCACTTGTCTCTTTTATGATTTGAATGAAATTGAATTACAGCAAGAGTATCTTCATTGTGCTTTATTTTTCCATCCAGGTGTTCTAATAGTACAGAAGAAAGTGACGGCCTTATTTGGGCTTACAATTACTGTCCTACGTCCTACTCCTGGATTGTCTTGTTAGGCCTCATCCTATACCTTGCATCCTTTGCTCCAGGTCTTTACATCTTTTTCTTCTTTAAGTCTAAATAAACTAGCTTTCGTCTTCACTACACCTGCTAAGAAATGACCAAACCAAGCAACCATTGTGTCCTGTCAGGATGATGGACGATAACTAATGGTTATTACCCACATGTCACAGGTATGGGCCCCATGCCGTGGACAGTGAACTCAGAGATCTACCCTCTCTGGGCACGCAGCACTGGCAACGCCTGCTCAGCAGGCGTCAACTGGATTTTCAACGTCCTCGTGTCTCTGACTTTTCTTCACGTCACAGAGGTTTTGACGTATTACGGTAAGACTCTGTCGGGAGGTCCGCTTCGAATCAGTGCGTATCCAAAGCGTGAAACTTGCATTCATGTTTGAGGTGACACCTTTCAACACAGAGCTCTTTTGTACTCAACCATGTAAATTAATTCAGCTGTTGTCATAGGTGCACAGCTTTTTCTGGACAATCCATCCACTTGAAAGTGATTTCTTTCAAAGTGGGATCTAATTTATGTACTGTTAGGGTTGCACAATTAATCCAGTTTGTAGTTTTGGTTTAGATTTTTCTCCCAAACCTTTACAAAAACAGCATAATTGACAAAAAAAGCGATTATTGCTAAATAATATTTGGTGATCTGGGGATCTCTAGCCATATATTTTAAAAGGGGAACCTCCAAGCTTTATAATGAGGTCAAAACATTATATGAAGGGATTTCCCAGTTGTACAGCAGCCGGCAGAGGAAAATGGTCAGTTTCAAAGGAAATTATAGGTGTTTGAAGACAAAGGCTTATTTTTGAAGAAGTACCTGTTTGAAAACCTGGATTTAAAAATAGATTATGAAGAACACATGCTTTTTTAGTTACTGGGATCGCTGCGTGGGGACTTTATGAGCTTGTTTTTAAGAAAATCTCAATTACGGCAAGAGTCAGTATTTTCACTTTTTGCACTCCAGCTTATGCTCATTCTGACTCATTTTGGGAACGTCCAACAGGACGGTATCAAGGAAAGTTTCACATTCAAGGCAATTCAGTTTTTTAAGTGCAAAAATGCATCTTTTCCAAACCCAATGAATAATTGTTTTTAATAATCATGATTACAATTTTGACCAAAATAATTGGGGTTATGATTCTTTTCCATACTCAAGCAGCCCTGTGTTGTTGTATGTTTTATTATGTGACAATGAAATTCCAGGCAAAGTAAGAAAAATACAGAAGCTTGACAGTTTGAGATTCCTAATCCTTATCTAAACACCATCAGTTTTTGCACACAACCCATAAAAATAAGAACTAGAACCAATCTAATTATTTATTGAGGGAAAATATTCAATATTTTATAGCTGTGGGTGACAAAAACACATGAATCTCGTAGATTATCATGTGAGTATCGGTGATCAGTGATGTGGCACTAAAGCCTGATCTTTGTAACATGTGTTCATGAACGTGTATATAAAAAGGAGAACTAAAGAGATTTTTAGAGAACCAATAAGACGTTGGTGCTCATCAGGCTGGAACAGGTTATAAATCCACTTCTCACAAGTTTGGACTTCATAAATTCACTGAAAGATTATTTATGCTTCAAAAATCCAGGTGGTCCACCAACAAACATCACTCAAAGAGCAAGTGTGCAACCTTGACAAGCACGTAAACAACTAAACACCTCTGTCACATCATCAAAGACCAATATTCATAGGCCTACAGTCATGGACTCAATGAACAGCAATGATCTAAATCAATCGTTCCCAAAGTTGGGGTCGGGTCCTCACTGTGAGTCAAGAAGCACCTACTTTGGGGTCTTGAGATGATTTCCAGGAATTGAATTAAGGTTAATAATCTGCTAATATCACAGTGTTGCAAGAACTGTTTCAAATGACAAAAACGTAGTCATATATTTTGGTAGAAGCAGCGTAATGGTTGTTAAGACAGTTTATCTTATCATTATGCTCGTGTTTAATCAGCAAAGTTTAAATTCTTCAGCCAAAGATACTTTGGGTCGTGAGTCTCTGTTATTTTTAAGAATTTGGGAACCACTAATGTGAACAACAGGGCTGCAAAGAAAAAACGTCATTTGGTATCAGATCAAAGTTATGCGAGTGCAGGTGGTGAAGCATGGTGGTGTGATTATAATGATTTGGGTCTTTTAGCAGCATTTTATGTCAAACTTTCAACATAAACCATGACCAACGTAACTCTTAACCAACTGTGAAAAATCTAAAACTGTTGAGATAAAAAAACAAAACAAAAAAAAAACCCCAACAACATCGAGATTTTGGGAGAACTTTGTCTTCACACACGTCCATGTTTCTGTCCCCCAGGTGCGTTCTTCATGTACACGGGCCTGGTGGTGCTGGGGCTCGTCTTCGTCTACAGCTGCCTCCCAGAGACCAAAGGCTTACAGCTGGAGGACATCGAGAACCTGTTCACCAGGCAGCTCTGCACCTGCGGGGACTCCGCCGCCAATGACAATCGCTACATCCACTACGTCCGGGTAAAAGGCAGCAACTACCTCCATTCTGACAATGACGCCTCTGACGTAGAGTAGACTGGGCGTTTCGGGGTTTTTTTTTTTACTCTCTTTTGGTTCCTCTTCCTTTTCGGTTTTGAGACTGCTCATGCAGGGAGGAAACGTGCGATCAAGAGCACTGACTACATCTGGAGCACCGCACGAGTGACTCTTACTGTACGCCAGCTGTTGTTACCCGCCCGTCCCTATGATATCTGGGCGTCAGGCTGCTTCAGTTTTTTATTATTAACTATTATTTTTATTGTTTTTCTAGTGAGCAATTACTAGTTTTGTATATCATTACGACAGGGAAGCAAATCTCTCCTGTTTTGTTGTTTACAGAGATTAACTGTGATTGTTGCTGGAATGATTAATGTCCTGGAAAAACACCAGAGACCTAAACACAAATTATAAAAAACAACAACAAACAAATCTTATGGCTACAAAAATCAACTGCATGAAAGACAGGAAGTGTTTTTTTGTTGTTTTTTTTCCCCCCAAAATGCATCCTTCAGATAATTTTTGAACAAACACCCAGACACTTAAAACCAGTGATTGGGAGGACCTCTCTGCATGATTTCGGTCTGATTATCCAGTCTTTGTACTTGATTGCACCAGCAAGAATGTGTTTCTTCTCAAGCACTTTTTTTAAAATCCAGAGCTGATTTCCGACACCTTTGGACGTTGTCGGAGCTGCACTTTTTTCATAAAACACATTCTTGTTGGCATCACTGATGTGGGTTTACTCCTATAATGTATGATTGTTTTATTATGCGTCCAGCACTTTGGTCCTGTGGGTGTTTAAGGTGCTCTATAAATAAAGATGGTGTGGTATGGAATAATCTGCACTGGTGTCGGACAGAACAACTAATCGTGACATGCCGTTGTCTTCAGTGAGGACCTGCACTATGAAAGCCAAATGGGTGTCTTTTTTAATTTTTTACTTTAATTTAACTTTTTCAAATGATACCACTTCCTGAAGGCGTTTGCGAGAATAAGTTTTCCCACATTTTCTTTAGCGAAGTTCGGATTTCAGCCCAGCACAGTATGGAGCAGTGGACTCAGACAGTGCCATAGCCTATATAACTGTAAGTACAGCGTCCAGGAAGTCTTTACGCTTAAAGCCTTGCTGCTATTTTCTAACTGAATATGCCTTTTTAACTTTTAGCTTTATGTGTTTGTTCTTGCAGCTGAGATAATCACAATCAAGCATTTCTCTTTTGTGCAGAGCGTCCCTTTTGCAGCGGTTCACTCTGATAAATGCCAGTTTGGTTCAACGGTACTGTTAGCATTTGCAAAATGTGCAGAATTTCCTATTCAAGTGTTTCTTATGTTGTGATTTTCATTCTGCAGTACAGACTATGAAGTGTTTGCAAATTGCACAAAATGTTCATTTAAGAACACGTTTATTTCTATGTTGTGTTGTTTGTCTTATATTAGTGTATTGGTTACCCTAAAAAAATCTATGATTAGTATCATCTGTGAGTTGTTTTTTTTAATTCAAAACAAATCACCTGAGCACAAAAATAAACACAGAAATTCAGCATTTGGAAAATAAAGAATTCTGGCTTTGTCATTTTCTGCAAGAGTCACCATTTATCCTCAGGTTGATGTAATCTTGTGCATACGTATTGATATTCGAAACATTTAAAATCATATTGTAGATCTATTTTTGTATTTACGGTAAACAAAAAACATGTTTTGTCATCAGAACCATGTGTGTGTGTGTGCATGAGATCCTCTTGTTTATGAATGTGCGGTGTACATAATTTATTCGGCTGATTAGGTTACTGTACCATTGAGGAAAAAACAGCAAGTCTATGTAAAGCAGTGAAATAGAAATGATGCTCAGTAATAGCTGTTGTTTTGTGAGGACTGTGTGGGATTATCAAGGGATAAAGGGTCATGTAAAAACTATCAGGTCTTCATTCCGTCATCAGTTTGTTTGGAAAATGGTACAAATTTTGCAATATTTAATGTTACATTTTCATATTTCAGATGTTTTGTTGGATCTTCTGTCATCCTAAAATGAAAAAAAAAAAATTCAGTTCTTTAAGTATCAAAAGAATAAAATCTGCAGATTTAAATAAAATGAGATGAAACAAACTGAAACACTGTTTTTGTGGTTTTGTTGTTCTTTTCCAACTCTTTATGAGGCTGACGGTTCAACATGTGCTTGTTCAGACTTTAGGATGGATTCCAGTTAAGGTTCTCACATGATGAAGAGAAATTGATTCAGCATAAACTGCTTTAACTGTACTGAGATAAATAAGATATAAAATATATCTCAAAAATTTTACCATCCACTAAAAGGTTTAGACCAGCACTTTAAACATTGCTCTGTTGTTTATGGTAGGTGAGGTTTAGCCAAAGCCATGGCAACATGTTTCATTTAGGGGTGCTGTGAGAATGTTTGAGTATGACCCTCAACTCCTGTATGAAAAATATAATACCAGTTATACAGTATGAAGTAATACTGCATACTCTATTTGGTATTTAAAAAAAATACACCTCTGTGAATCACCACCTTATTGTGTTACAGTAGTTTGTGTGCCTGAATGATCCTAGGAGCTGTGCTGTTGGAGGGCAGTTGCCCCCAGTGGGGTCTCCTAAGGCAGACTGGTCCTAGGTGTCAGGCCAGATTAAAAGCGATTTACAATACTACTTCTATGGATGGGAAAAGCAAGAAGCTTGATCTCCCTCACCCGGATGTGGGTTACTGGCCCTAATCTGGAGCCAGCACTTAGGAGGGGCTCGCTGGTGAGTGCCTGGTGATCGGGCCTCTACTCATGGGGCCTGGTCGGGCTCAGTCCAAATGAGCTGCATGGGTTCCTGTGGAACCCACCACCCGCAGGAGGGGCCATACAGGTTGGACACAGTGTACCACGGGCGGGAGCCGAAGGCGGGGGCCTTGGCCCTCTGACCCTAGCTTACCAAAAGTGTCACTTGGAACATGGAATATCACCTCACCTCTGGTGGGAAAGCAGTCTGAACTTGTGTGTGAGGTCAAGAGGTGCTGACTAGATACTTGTTTAGTCGGGCTCACCTCAACGCACAGTTGGAGTTTTGGAACTAATCTTCTTGAGAGTGGTTGGACTTTATTTCACTCTGGAGTTGCCAGTGGTGAGAGTCACCAGGCTGATGTGGGCCTACTTATAGCCCCCTGGCTTAGTGCCGGTGCAATGGAGTTTTTCCTTGTAAATGAGAGGGCAGCATCAGGTGGGGGGACAGACTTTGACTGTATGTATCTATGTGCCGAACTGCAGTTCAGAGTACCCAACCTTTGAATTCTTAGTGGGGGTGCTCCTGCTGGAGGATTTCAGTGCTCACGTAAGCAGCAACAATGTAACCTGGAGGGGCGTGACTGGGAGGAAAGGTCTCTCTGATCTGAACCCAGGTGATGTTCTATTATTGGATTTCTGTGTTAGTCACAGTTTGTCCATAACGGACACCATGTTCGAACATAAGGGTGTCCGTAAGTGCACATGGCGCCAGGACGCCGTAGGCCACAGATCAATGATAGACTTTGTAGTCATGTAAAAAAAAACATATATTTTTATTTTTGTTTCTAACATAGCGTCACATTTAGTGAAAACAAACCCCTTCAGAACAAATTCCAACTGTGCAGCACAGAAGTGGAGATCTCGTGATTTGAGTTTAATATGCAGCTACAGGACTGCTCAACACCTTTATAGTTATATTGAGGTGACCGTAAACGCCTTGTGAAACAAAGTTCAGCTTTGTGGCCGCCTGTCCTACACAGCTGAAGCTGAGCCTAACTTTGCTTTACAGATGGTTCTTTAGCACAGCAGCAAAATCTACAACAGAATGGCTAAAGTTAAAAAAATAAATAAAAAATCAAGGTACGGCCCAGTAAAGTTCAGACAATCTGTATGAAATGCTAAGATGGGACCTTAAGAGAACTGTGGATTAACAAATATCTGTGATCATGAATAAAAAGCAATTGTGCAAAACAGAGTGGGATAATTCCTTCACAACATTCTTAGAGATTGATAAGGTCATTCAGAAGATGACCATTTTGGTGTTACCTCTAAACATGGTATTTAATTCCACACAGGTTTCCAGTTTTACATCATTTTCATATTAATTTAACTTTAAAACGTCAGCATTTAGGCTGGTTTTCACTACCGACACCTGGTTTTTCATGCATGCCTGTATATCCTTGGCTTGATAGGCTTGTGATGGGACTTATGGTTTCATTCAGCAAGATGAGGTACGATGAAGTGCTGAAGGTTTTTACAGGCAAACTAAACATGAAGAACGTCACTTCAGGGAAACTAAAACCTGCCGGGTTGCTACATCAGGGGTTGTTCCCTATCAGCTGAGGCATTTTTGGTGTAACTGAGCCACACTCTGTTTGTTGTATGTAACAGGATCTCTTGTGCACTCGAACCACTATAACAAATATTACGACTTTAGCCTTTTTCCTGTTTCTGATGCTTTGATAAGGTATCGAAACCGCCAAAGCCACAAGATGGCACTGTTGGTTAGCTGAGCTGGTTTTTAGTTTGCTCTCCTGCCATTGGACAGGAGTGCAGTGAAGCAGAGCAGAGGATGAAGTTCCACTTTAATATCAGTGATTTCTGTTTTTTTATTTGTTTATTAGTGACAGATTAGAATCAGTTTAGAGCTGAAGAGCCATTTGGAATGAAGAAGTCGGACAGTTTTGATGTATTGGTACACATTTACACTCAGATTTGTTGAGTAAAGTATGCAGATAAAAAGATAAGTTGAAACAGTAAACCTACCACACTAGCTGCAAAAGCCGCATGAGTTTTGAACGCCAAGCTCTGTCTTTATGGCGCTCCACTGCCATGCTTGGTCCTCAATATTTATTCTTGACAGTCATTCTTACTCGTTCTGTCTTCTTTTGCGTTTAGCAGCAGAGTCACTTTATGTTTCCACCTAAACGCCTTCTCCAAGATTCTACACTTGTCTGATTGATATTTGATATTTATTTACCTACACAGACTATAGCCAGTTTTGCACCAATCCATCTTCCATGTGGTTTACGGTGGATTCTGCCGAATGCTTTGTTTACATTGAGTGCATACCTGCATTTCAGAATTGCTACTATCTGGAGTAAACTCCTTCAAACTGCACCATTTCATAAAGTTCAGAATCAGCTTTTCATTTATTTTTTTTATTTATAGTTTTATTTATAGTTTGCAATAAGTACCTTTGAGTTACATGTTATATTTTATGTGCAGTATGCATTTTCTCTGCCTTTATTATACTGTAGAAATAGTCTATAGAAGATCATTTTTTATGGGATCAAACTGTTGTCATGTAATACAAACATGTTGCATCGTGTTTCGAGTGGTGTTCAAGCACCTGTTTGCCATGTTATGGAAAAAAGTAACTTATTATTCACTTCAATTCAATATTCCCTTTGGCTCTGGGCCACAAGCGACTCTTTTGTCCTCCTCCTCCAGTGTCTCTTTGCAGCTTAAGCTACAAAGACTAACCCTGAGCAAAACTAACAAGAAATTAAATATTTTTTATATTCATAACCACAGTGGAAATGGATAGTTTTGGCAGTTCTTCTGTCCAGTGTTATGCAAATATGCAAGTAAAACATCTGTGACAAAATGTTTCAAATGATACAAGGAGACAAATGTATCGGTAGTAGTTTGTTAGCTTGGTAGCTACTTCTCTAAGCCCCACAGGGTGCCTTTTCTCCAAATTTTGATATTTTTAACGCATTTCAGAAGTTGGTGAGTGGGAAAAAAACTGAACGTGCACACATATCATAAACTACAAAATTACAAGTCATTGAAATTAGGCCTTTTACAAAAATATGGCAAGACATTGTGGTGACAATAAAAATTAAAATGGGAAGGCTCACATATGATAAAAAAAGTTAAAATAAAACTCAAAGTAAATGAGAAATGAAGTAAGTCACAACTAATTGCCCAGGAAACTGGCTTAAAAACTCTAATACTTTATCAGAATGCAAGTATATGCTTTATTTTTGTATATATGGTACTTTGATTTTCCACAGTTATATAGTCAGGACTCACATGAGCTTGTACAGTTCATTGTAAATTTTATGAACAGTGGATTGGTCTCTTTTTTTGTCCCAACATGTAAAACTACCAATAAATGTCAGATCTTTATTTTTATAACGTAAGAAGCAATGTTTTTTATAAGTAGTATTTTTAAATAAACATTTAATGAGTGGTGCTATCTTTATTTAAAACTTAAGAGATGCTTAGGGGCTTCTGGATAAGTTTTATTTAGTGAATGAAGGGACAGTAATTGTTCTTTGGGTTGTAAAGGTAGCAGATCCCGGTTCTAGGTAGTGTTTTTTTTTCAAAATTTAAATAACCATTAAATTAAGATTTAGCTTGAATAATTAATATGTATCTAAAGGTGAAAAAAGCACAATAGAAATGAAACACATGTGTCTTCTTTGTGGTGCAACCTACATCATCAAACTCCTAAAACTGTCCTTTTGACTTTTTTTTTTCTCCCAAAGTTTGCATAACACGCTTCCTATGACGTCATCCCGCAGCTGTTTTCCCAGGAGAGGGCGTGGCCTGCTGACGCATTGCGGCTCCCTCCCCGGTGTGTACGGAACGGGGAGGCACGGCGGCGCGTGGACGTGGTCTGTGTGCGCGTGCATGGCTCGGTCAGCGGCAGCAGCGGCAGCAGGAGGAGCTGGAGCGGGGCTGTGCGTTTGGAGCGGGGCTGTGCGTTTGGAGCGGGGCTGTGCGTTTGGAGCGGAGATGGGGCGCTCTACCTAACCTGTAGGCTGGTACCATGGCGGTTTTAACAGCTCCAGGATCAGTTTTATGCCTTAGTTTAGTAATGGCGGCGAAGTTGAGGAGGTGAGCAGCTCCGCTGCTCGGTCCACTCACCGGCTGGGAGTCAGTCAGTCAGTCAGTGCGCACTCTTTTTCTAGCTGAATCTTTTTTAAATTTTTTTTGTTATTTTCTGCTGATACTTTCTTGTGGAGTCATGACGACGGGACAGGATGAGAGTTCGGTCCGGGTGGCTCTGAGGTAAGTGTGTTTTCGTGCTCTCATCGTGCGCGTTAATTGCGCGGTGCCACCTGTCAGTCCGCGCCGCGGGCCTAGCTAACACCTGCACGTCAGCAGCGGCAGATGCTCCACGCAGCTAAACGAAAATTCAACCACGTTGCGCTGCACAGCGACCCGATTCAAGCCGGGGCCTTCGGCTTTTAAGGCTCTATTTTCTGTACATCTGTGTGATTAATCTGAGCTAGCCATTTTGTGTGAGGAACGGCCAAAACAAAAGGATTACGCCCAGGTGCACACACACACTCAGGGCCCATCCTCTGTAAGCTCCAGCATGCACAGGGAGGGCTGATGTTCTTGTTTACAGCAGCTCAGCTTCTAAGAAGAAGGCAGGACAAAGACAATGAGCCTGTTTGACCAACAGCCTGGCCCAAAGCCTCCTGCAGAGAGACGGGTAATCGATGAAAGCTGGCTGCTCCACGGACAGCCAGCTTTCAAGGAGAGGACAGGGGAGCCTTCAGTGCAGCCCATGCCCATCTGTCAGGTCTGCCTCTTTGTTTGCAGACATTCAGTAGACAGCCCAATTATGGATTTTAGTGTTCTGACTTGCTAGCCTTGACAGAAAAGCAACAGAATCTCTTATTTTAATAGTTTATATGTGCTGAAGAAGGCCACTCCCAGCCAGCTGGGATGCACAGTGTCTGTTCCTTTTGTGTTCATCAGGAAAATGGTATGTCACTTTGCTTTCTTTGCTTAAACTTCGTTGTTTCCGTCCTTGACGTTTCCCCATCATGTGACCGTTTCTCGTCCTCGAAAGTGCATCATCACTGTAAGGGATTGTTCTTTATCACTGAAATAGAGGGATAATCCACACTGTGACGATGTTAGAAATCCGGTGCCAGTTGTGCAGATGTTACCGCCGAACAGTGGGCAAGTGTTGTTTTATAATACTCCATAATGCCGATTTGATGCCACGGCATGGATGTCTTCAGTACTTTTCTGTTTTTATTAGAGATAGGACATCTAATTACGTTACATTCGGGTGCTTTTCCTCACCTTGAGTTCAGCAAACTGCGCACCGTTTACTTTGAAACTTGGGCACAGTTTGTATTGATGTGCTGGTGACAACTTTTGGGCAAAACCATTTGAGATGTTTTGATTTTGGAGAAGGCCTTGTGCTTGTTTTACTTCATAATTAAACAGAGGGCTCAAAGATTGACAGCACTCATGATATGGTTTCACATTGTTTGGACAGTGTTGCAGTCTGGATTTCTCTCTTGGCGTTTTATTTTCTCTATGGCAGTAGTAGGACAAACTGTTACACTCTCGAACAGACGTTTTCACAGATGGGCATGTTTTCATAATGCTAGTAGACATTCCGACTCTAGGCGAAGTTTCCCATGGACATTGTGGCAGTAATTAACCAAAACATGAATTGTTATTCAAGCCTAATAACACTAGTATTATTTGTAATTTCTCAGGCCCCTACACAGTCTTCCTTTTCATTGTTAAATAATGAATTAAAGCAAATTAAAAAAGAAATAATCCATGAGTGGCCACAAGCATAAAGGGTTGAAATGCAGTCAAATGTGTATTGGTGTACAGGGAACAAAACGATGTCTTTCAAGGTTTCATTCTGCAAGGACAAATTCCTACAAGTCGTCCAATCTAACTTATTTCTCTATCCATGAGTGATCACCTTCATAACAATAACTTTGGAGCACGGTAATGTTCCTTAGTTTGGTATATAACCACACTTTTCTGGCTTAAGGCCCTTTCTCACTGAGCTGTGATTGTTGTGGGACCTGTTGGTGGAAAACAAAATCCCTCCAAAGTGGCAAGAAAATACGTGAATTGTCAGCTGCAGTCTCACTGAACTTCAGCCAAGTGACCAACAAACCGTAAGCGGCCAGCTTTTGAAAATCCCACCTGATTTTTATGTGTACGGCTTGTAAAACTGTATTCTTGACTGTGCACATTATTTTGTTGCCCACATCATTCCTGCCTTGGCAGCTGCCCCCACATTTATTATTCAGTCTGCTGGAGTACACTTTTAAAATTAAAGAGGACCTATTCTGCTTCCTTGAACAAGTCAGGATAGGTCTGTGGGCTACACAAAACATGTTCAATACATTTAATACACAAAATTATTCTCAGATATTGAGATTTCACCTGATCAGTTCTGCCTGTTTTGAGCTCATTTCAGAATGAGCAGTTTTAGGGCTACCTCACTTTTATGCAAATAAGCTGCTGTTGGCCACGCCCCCCAACTTAGTGTCCCATCTCAAAACATGAAAACTCTCTGAAGGATTAAACTCTGCGGATCTGACACACATTTATATCGTTAATTATTCAAACTCTGAGGATTCTGACTTTGGGACAGGGGCACTTAGCGGTTCTGAACCGACATTTGTCAAGTAGGAGAGCAGCAGTAAGTGGGTCCAAAACCCAACTGGTAGTGGGTCGGGACATCGGCAATATAGACATGTTCTGTACTGTAGCCGACAACAAAAAATTTTCCTTTTCCAGCAGACATTGTTCAGAGGTAAAACCAGCAGAACAAACACAACGGTCTTCTTGTAATGAAGTGGGTGGAGCTCCATTTGGGTTGCTAGGTAACAGGGATTGTGATGGAACAATCCCAAGGTTTTTGAAACAGGTCATTTTGCAGACACCAGAAAACATTTAGTTATTGTCAAACTACGGCTGGGTGTTTTTTTTTTTTTGTTTGTTTTGTACTTGGGCTGTTTCTAGAAGCAGTAAATACCCAAATGGAAGTACAAAAACATGCAAAAAGTAAATTTTGCATAATAAGTCCCCTTTAAGATAGGCAGATTTGAACCAGTTTCGCAACAAATCTAATTAGCAGCGTTGCTTTTAGACCTGTACTACTGTGTCAGATGTTTTCTGTCAGAGCAGAGCTCCCGTGCAGGTGTCATAATACCGCTGTAGTGCTCTTGAGACAAGTTGGAGATGTCTGTGGCAAAATGCAGATGAGTTGGAGACACCCACAATGACTGAGACTATTTTGAGAGAAAAGCCTAAACTCGAGTGAGAGGACTGTGTGCCTCTGCAACTCTTGAGGAAGTTTAGAGCCCCGGGAAAGTCAAAGTTTACATGTTTTTTTTTGTTTTCTTTTATGTTGCAGGCCTTGTGATGGGTTTGTAGTTAACATGTTTTAATTGCTGCCAATTTGCAAATTTGTTCAGCAAGACCTTTTGAGAAGTCATCATACAGAATCAGTGTTTAAACAGGTTTTCTTTTAATCAGCTGCTTAAAACCCAAGTAGTACCCAGATATGTGAATATTCCTGTTTGTTGTTTCTCTGGTGTTGGTGCGTATCAACAAAAGACATGTAAGTGGGGGAACAAGGTTGTGTTTATCTTGGTGACCAGTGAGACCTTTTATATTTAATCTCAGATTGCGTACGATCTCCAGTAGGAGGCTGTTAAAGACGGAGGGGTTCATTTGAGGATTTACAATCTGTTTAGCACTCAGGTTTATCTAAATTGAGTTTCTTTGTGGAAATTTAAAAGGCCAAGAAATCCTCAAAGCGCAAAAAATGTGTTTTTAACAGACAGTGATTTGGAGCATGTGATGGCCACACTCCACTAAAGTCAGTAACTCTCATGCACCTTCATTTATTTATTTAATCACATTTCGCAATAAAATGCTTTTAGGTTGGTTTAAATACATTGGCTCTATTTGTAAGAGCGTTTGAGTTCAAAGTTTAATATTTTTGATTGCCTTCTTTGGTGTTTAGTTTATTAACAAATTTAACTGTACTGTTTGTTTTTTGTAGTTAGTGATTGTATTGTGTTTAGTTATCACTGTTGTGTTGTAAAGGTCCGATCAGCCAGTATATATACCCTTGAGTGTCATTTCTGAGAAGGTCAGTTATGTTTTGTTTGTGCAGCCAATTAGTTTGTTCACAATTTTGCCTGAGTTCAGTTTTTGTTTCTCATGAACTCAGCATTCATGTTTGTGAATATAATTTTTGGAGCTAAAATAAAAACCCTATTTTTCTAATAAGTCCTGCGACTCCTCCTGTTTTCAATTCGGTCCACGATGAAGCACAGGTTTCACCTTTTCAATGAGCAGATGATTGTCATCCTCCGTGGCTGCCACATATAGGTTTTATTATTGTTAGCTTATTTATTCAGCCCAAGATGTCACAGCAGTTTGTGTCAAATGGTGTAAATGAGGCGAAGAGCTCCACTGAACTGAAGACTTGCCTAACCTGCCTACTGGGCGGCTACTATTATCCAAACAAAAAGTGATTATCATGTCTTCACTGTGGTGACAGAAGAGCAGCGTAGATCAAAGTGAAAGGTACCAACGCCGGCTTTGTTTAAATGAGCTGGAACTTTTCAGTGTGCAAATGTTGCCAAGCTTATTAACCACTCAATTAAATGTTGAATCTCAGAAAATATTAAACCACATAGAGACAAAGCTCTCCTTTCCCCCCTCCCCATTGTTCCTCTGTTAGGACTTGTTGATGTTGTCGCTCAAGCTGCGAGACATAACATTGACAAGAATGAAATGGTCCGTAAACCTCTTAAGGCTTAAGTTTGCAGGCGGGCTTAAATGTAATGACGTGGAGGCATGAATCAACTGGTTATAAGTGGTTAAGTCTAAGCCCCAGGTTGTAGCTCGTAAGCCTTCTGAAGAGACAACAGTGGAAGAAAAATCCTGTTAAAACAAGCTGCACCATTAGAGCTGATATTGGCTATTACTTAATGACCAGAACAGGCCACATGTCTGTGAGAGGAGACAACAGCTGACAAAACCCATCGGGGGGGGGTCTACATTGTAAACAAACACTAATGCTTCCTCAGCTGAGAGGATAAGTGAGGTGCAGATTTGTAAACTGCTTATAAGTTTGGGAAACAGCTGCTGTTGTATTCAGAAAGGGGGATTCTCTGTTTTAAGTCAGAATAAAAAGTTTCTTGGGTAAAAATAAGCATTCCGAAGCGCATTAAAAGATTTAAAGTTAAAATGCATAACCAACTTTCTGACTGAAATCTAATTTTTGTCAGGATTCCTATTAAATGTTTTCACTTTAAGTCCATAAAACGCAAAGACTGAAGAAGTTCGATAATACAGATGGCATTCAGTAACATGGGCCGGGTCAGCACAGATCTAGGACCAGTGGGAGGTCAGATACAGGACGTTTTAGATGTGTGTTCGTCACCCTTGGCAGCACCACGAAAACACAAAAGCCCTGACGTTATTAAAGCGTTTCCAGGCCTTATGCTTTGTTCACGTCCACTGAGCCTCAGCAGTGTGTCAGGAGCTGCTGCTTTCACCCTGTGGGTGCATTTAACTGTGTGTTGCTCTTAAAATCTTCAATTTGTCTGATTGTAGTTGTTTTTTTTTATTATTATTTTCAAGTCGTGTCCATTCTCTTTGCTGTTTCCATTTCATGTTTCAACCCTGAAAGGTGTTTTAACTACAAATATTGTTTTAATCACCCGCTGATGGCCTCTGTATGAAACGATCCCCAAATTGCATATCCCAACACTATTTCACCTCATTTGAGCAGCTGGAAGGGAGATAAGGGAAATCCAACAGCATTAATCTGATAATTTTCTTCTAAAGGCTTTAAAGATTTGCCTGTAGTGGTTTAGACTACACTTATATTAGCAAGGCCACCTGATTTTTATAACATCAAACACAACATATTTTGATACCATTAGATAGATCTTTTAAATACAAACACAACACAATTTGAATTTTTAAAATCAGTCCACTGGTTACCAACTTATTGTCAAAAACTGATCATCAGAATGGGTCTAAATTAATCCAGTTCTTAAATCGGCAGCAGTAGAAAGTCCTGTGTTTAACTTCCTGGAACATCTGTTCTCACGCCGGGCTGAAGCTGAGGAATCGCTCTGATTGGCTGTAAATTTTCAGATTATTCCTTCATAATATGTGAGCAATGTAGGTTATAAAATGTTTTATTTCATCTGAGTTGAGAAATGAATGAATGAATTAGCTTGATCGTTGCCTGACCCAGTTAGCTACAGCGCCACCGTGCGTCGTTTATTTAATAGATTAAGAACATTTAGAGGATTAATGTGTTGTGGGTGTACAGGTGGCCTTGCTACTCATGTTTTCTACCATTGACATTTGTTTGTCCATTAAGTAATTTTGGGATTTTGTCTTTTCCATTGCTGTAGAGAAACTAACTGTGTAGGTTGTTAATCATCTAGATCCTTAGTTTATTTAAGCAACTGTTGGTTGAAGACTTTCACTTCTCATCTGAGAAGCTTTCTCAGTTCAGGATTGCAAAGCTTGAACCTGCATGGGATGCCCCATTTATGTGAGCTAAATTCACTCACAGATTAATCCCACTGCATGTAACTTTAGCTCGCATGAATGTTCCAGTCTGAACCGAGTTTGCAGTCCAGTTGCCTTTTTTTTTGTTGTTTTCACTTTTAGGAGTAGACAAACATGTCTGCTGTCACTAGATGCAGCAGCAGCTCTGTGTGATCTGTTCCCACATGTGCAGTGTTGTGGTTACTCTCAGGGATCGTTTTACATGTCAGTACAATCACAGGAGCACTGCAGTGTCCTGGGGCCTGCACTACGAAGCCGGATTAGTGGCTTAGCAAGGTAACTTCCCATTCAGCTCAGGATTTTCAGTGTTACAAAGGAGGCTCACTTCTTACCCAGGCTTGTCACCATGGCAACTTATCTTGAAAAACCTATCCTGCTCTGGAGCTTTTTAGGTTTCTGGATAAAGATCACACAAATCAACAAACCTCCTCTCAATCTGTCAGTGTCCTTTAAAAATGGAGAGAAAAAAAGTTACCAATAAGTAACAGTGGGTGTTTTTTTTCTCTCTTGAGTTTTAATGCTACATTTGACTTTTGAGAAACAAGAGATGTTTCTGCATGCTTATGTTGCACAAAACAAAAGATAACTCCTAAGTTTGTTCCTTCAAACTGGTTTTAGATGAAAACTAACATTATTTTTTTAATACTAAACTATAAAAATGTCCTTGCAGTTTGATGTTAAAGAATAGGAGTGACCAAGTGCATTTGCTCACTAAACTTATTTAAAATATTTAAAATAGGGCCACTCACCGAGGAACCGTGTTTGTCTTTGTTTCTTATTTCATGCAAAGAGTTTTGAAATTGCTTTTGAAAGAATACGATTAAGCCTTTCTTTTTTTTTTTTTAATAAAATGTGGCGCCTGCAGCACATTAATTCAATTTAAAACTAATGGTAATGTTAGATTTACTTGTGCTCTAATAATATAACTGTGACACGGGAAAGCTTTTATATTTTTTGTGTTTGATGGTCTTTTTTTTTTTTTTTTTTAACCAGCTTTCCTTCCTGATCAGTGATTGTGATTGGTCCTTTGTAGCTCCACCTGTTTTATGTGAATATTCACAAATCCAAATCCTGGGTTTACGTATCGAGTTGACCTGTTTTGTAGATTAATAAGCATAATCATCATTGTTCTCTCAAAGAAGCCCTGGATATGTTGAACCTGCTTCCTAGTACAGGCCCCTGATCTGAAAGGTTTTAGGAGATCTAATATATATCTTTCTTCTTAAATTAAACACTTCCTGTTGGCAAATCCTCCTATTTTAAATAAGCCTGAGAAATGCATTGGTTGGGTTTCTGACAATGAGTATGTGATAAATGTCTTGTCTTAGTCATGTTCTGCTTTAAAACATTATAGATGATGAATTGTATACGTCGTTTCCTGTGTAATTTGCAGGCTCAGGTTCGTGTGGAAATTTTTTAATATAGATGTGGGTCACTCTAACCCTCAGTGTGCTCAACAAGTTTAACCTGCATCATTCAAATCAAACCTGTATTTCTTTTGAAATCTGAGAAGGAAACCTTTCATATTAAGTTTAACAGAGAGAAAACGCATACATATGTGTCTTGAAACTTAAGAGATGGTGTTTTGACCTGCATATCAAGGTGGCAGCTCACTATGCAAACAGAGCTATTTGTGGCTGTCTGAGTCCTATTTGTGAAATTCTGCTGGCAGTTTGATGGTGGACGTTAAAATACATCCACATCCTATTTGCAGCAGCAGGCCTCGCATTTAGATCTCATCCATTTTAGCCGAGCCCTTAACTGGACAGATCTGGACAGTGAGAAAAGGACGTCAAGCAGCTGGAGGCTTCAGAGAAAGCAACGAAGAAGGAAAAGAATGTCAGAAAAAAGAAAATGTTAAAGTGCAACAGAATAAAACTAAGCTGAATTGGAGAAAACATATTTTGGAAGGGTGTGGTGAACATGAGGCTATCCTTTAATTACATCCAGTTTCTTGTGCATGACTAGCTGGTTTTTCGAAGTGGTGCACAATGGGAGAGATGGCTGAGGATGGAGGAATGCGAAATGTGCTCAGTCTTGGCGGTGATATAGATAACCGCGCTCCTCCAGCAGAGCTGCAGTCAGTCAGGAGTCTATTTTGGGGCAAGTTAACTTTAAGTGTAGGCTATGATTAGGGTCATCTTGGAATGGAAGAGCCCTCTGTCTGCAGGGAGGTCATGGTGGCCAAAGACAGGAAATGTTTCAGGGCCACACTCAAATTACTGTCGTATAAGGCAGCTTGTGACCAACCTCACTTACCTAAGGTAATCAAAACTGAAAAGGTCAAGGTGTTGGCTTAAGAACATACCCTAACTTTGTCTTTAAAATATTTAGATTGTCCTGAAACTTTTATGTTTTAAATTTTTGAGACATTACATTTTAGGGACTTGCTGCATGTTTTAGATGTTTTGCTTGAATGATTGAAAGTAGCATGCCAAATGTTTAAACAAAGATCTTCAATCTGTTAGCACTCACAGTAGTTTTGGGGATCACTCTCAGCAACTACCACACCAAATTGTAGCTCAATATCTGTAAAATTGACTGAGTTAAAGCCATTGTTGTTATTTCAAAAGCAAGATGGTTTTAGCAGCATGCTTAAGTTGGGTTTAATTCAAAAGTAAATCAGTGGTAGACGGACATCCAATAATATCTTTCTGAACTCTTCATGAAAATCTGTTCTGTGGTTTGTGTAGTTGTAGATGTAAATCCAATGATTTTCTTTCTGAGAGATTCGTTTAAAATGTTTATTGGTTAATGAAATACTTTGCTAACAGGCAAATAAGCACACAAACGCAATTACATGATAGCCCACCCCTCATGGCAGCGGACAGTATTTGTAATTTTTAGGCTTCTGTATTTACAGCATAACAGCTGTCTTATTTGTTGGGGACGATGACGTCTAAATATGTGGTAAATGGGGTTGTTTCATACAAGGAAGGTTAGAAAAATGGATATAAAGAAAAAGAGCTGACGCCTATTTGATTAATTAGCTACAAATAATCCACCAAAGTGAGGATTTGTTTGAAGTTCTTCCCACTTTAAAGCACTCCTGTCAGTGTTTGTTGGCGTTTAAATGACTCTAGTCTTAACTGTGTACTTCAGGATGGTGGGGCAGGGCTATAAAGCCATCCAACAGTCCGTGTACACTCCTTGTATAAAATGTAAGCACTGTAATGTCAGGTCATTTATATTCCTCTGTAATGAGCTGAGTCTATTCAAAGCTTGGCTCTGCTGAGCTGTGCTGCCCTTGTTGGGAAACACACAACACACACCTCCTTTAACTGGTGCTTCAGGCAAAGTCAGGGCTATTCAAGGCTTTAGTCTAAGGAACTTGGCCAACACTTTAACACCTTGGCTAACATGAGAAATGACTAGAGGGATGTGCTGATATATAATACAGCACAGTAAAACCTCTCTTTTGGTCATGTGGTTCATTAATGAGAATGCAGAGTTAGATAAAATAACCACAGATGACAGCTAAAACCTTTTAACACAGCACAGTAAGTCAGTAAGTGGTGGCAATGAAGGTGGTTTCTACTAGATAACATCTGTGCTTATTGTTTATTAGGGTTGTAGCCCAAGCTGACAAATGCAACTGCTCATTTTCCATCTAAACCCAGGTTCATGAATGTAGTTCTCTCATGTTTTCTGCAGTTAATGGTGCTTTGTGTTCCCCCAAGTTTCCTGGGAAAGTCTAGGATCAGTACTACATTACAATTGATTTTAGATCTGTAGACCATTTATTCAAGAGCAGAAAAAAAGTTTTGACAAGTTTTTGTTTTGGTGATGTATTAAAGGCTCAAAAATAAGAAACCTTATCAAAGAAATGATGGGAAAAGCACCCCCCTAATAATTTAGAAAATCATTTGTATATTAGAATCTTTTTGTTTCTTTTTAAACAACTTGACAGAGAAGAGGGGCCAGTAATCACAAGTGAAACAGTAAAACAAGGTAACACTTTCCAGTTTTTCTGGAAGATGGCACATTCTTTTTTATTTAGTTGGTTGCTTTACATTTTACTGCTTCTCAAGACCAAGGCAACATTTCCACTCTTTCAACAAATAACCATTTAATTCCAACAATAGACATTATTCACCTGCAGATTTACAGTTTTAAATCCACAAAGTGTTTAGATTTGTGGTATTTCATTAAAGCACAGCCATACGACATGTTTTAGAACACAAAGTTTTTCTCTTATTAATGATGGCTGTTTTACCTAGACAGAAAAATAAAGGCTCATTCAGTAAAACCGTTTGTGTTTAAGGCATTACATGTTCTTATAAGCAATGTCTACAATGAGAAGT
Organism: Kryptolebias marmoratus; assembly: GCF_001649575.2. Classification (NCBI taxonomy): domain Eukaryota; kingdom Metazoa; phylum Chordata; class Actinopteri; order Cyprinodontiformes; family Rivulidae; genus Kryptolebias; species Kryptolebias marmoratus. Next base: position 4,119,931 of record NC_051440.1, read on the forward strand.
TATTATATGAGAGAACCTAAATGCAACAGAAACAAACCATGGGTGAAACAAACACGTTCAATGAACTTTTACTAAATGGGAAATCAGACCATATAAAAAAGGGGGGGGGGTATAAGTAATAGTAAGCAGTCATTCAACTATCGTGGGAACGATAGAAAAGTGTCTGTCGTGCTACTTTTATCGTTTCAAACATAATTTTATCAATTATTCATGCAAATATTTCATAAAGTAGTCTACGACAAATTTATTAGTGTTGTCACTTTGCATACACTGTTTATATAAGTGATAAATAAGAATAAAAAATAACTATTTTGCAAAGAAGCTCAGTATAGTGGTTTTGCGACACAACACTGCTTTATGTTATTTGACTCACATGTGAGTTTCAGTGCTTGTGGAGACGCATGATGTATCAAACCCAGGCAGGTAGCCCATGAAGAAGGACTTTTACCAAAAAAAGACCAAAAATATCAAAAAAGTGCGAGGTCAAGCAAGTTGTAAAAGATCCGGGAAAAGCTATGAAAAGAAAAACTCTAGCCAGCCGAAGATAATAGAATCATCTGTTGTCATTTGATACATATATGTTGCTGCACTAAAATGCAGCAGCTCTCATTTGTGAAAGTTCAGTTAAATGTCACTTCAAAATAAAGTTTGAAAAAAGTAAGAAATTATATTGTTTTATCATATTTTCCAGAGAATAACTGAAAATGTACTTAACTGTGGTATATCGTGATATATATCGTTATCATGATATAAAATAGTCCATATCATGATATATGATTTTTTTTTTTCATATCACCCAGCGCTACTATAACCTGGTGTGGAAAACAAACCGTGTCTCGATTGACACAAATATAATTTGACTCCGCTGCTCAACTTCTAATTATCTTTCTCATCATTTTCAGTTTTTATGATCCAGGTCTATTCTTCTCAGAAAAAAATCCTGTTGCTATTTTTTTCTTACTACAAATTCTTACTATATTTGATTCAGAATTAGTTTCAAATGAGTCATTTACAAAAAGTAAACTAGTCCTGTACATTGAAACATTAGTGTGAGACAAAGGTATGCTGAACATTGCTTTATACGATTGACAAACCTGTTACCTATTTTATTGTTTTATTGTGTTTGCCTACGTTTTAGGAGGACTCTGCTGTAAAAAGTTCAGTGGAGATGAAGATAATTTGTTCATTCATTAACTACACAAACATGTAAATTAATAGCGTTTTGTATGTGGTGTTTCCTGCAGTAGCTTGTGTTTTGACAGCGTCCTCAGTGCAGTCAGTATAGATTTTTGAACGGCAGCTCCTTGGGTTGTCAAACACCTGGTTGTCAGTCAGTACTGCATCAGACATGCAGGCGTGGATTAAACACTGCTGAAAGCTCCGTGAGCAAATGATCTCTCCCCACTTGCTGGCATCGTGCAGCAGCTGCTTGAATCTACATATTCATGAGGTCTCGGGTTTTTGAACTGTTGCAGCAGTTGTGAACACTCGGCGCGGGCCAGTGTCGTGTGTTAATTGGTAGTTTTTCTTAAAATAAAGTGAAATCTAAACTATACAGAATAAAGAAAAATGAAGAGCCAAACTGAATACACTCATTCTCAGGAGCTCTGTTTACCTAACCTGTTACCTTCTGTTGGGCTTGAAATCTATAGATAAACGACGGATCCTTCAACACACACACACACCATGTTTTTAGGGGTAGCTTTGTGTCTCTGCCTCACGGTTGACACAGAGATGTAATTCTTATGTCAACAGACCATGGTTCAGTGACACTGATCTAAACTAAACTCTGTGATGGGGCACTAAAGTGGGACTTTTTGTTACCAAGTCCCTAACTTTTGTTTTATTATTTACGTACTTTTTTTACTAAATTGAATTAAATAAAAAAGGAGAAAGATGACGTGAAGATGAAGCATTTAAATAATGTCCACATTGTTTCCCATTTGACTCTCTAAAATATGCAGGTTTGAAGTCCTATAATCAATCAATCAATCAAATTTTATTTGTATAGCACATTTCAGCAGCAAGGCATTTCAAGGTGCTTTACATAATTAAAAAACAAAATAAAAACAGCATGTGACAATGAATAAACAGTAAGAAAGAGACAAACATCAAAAACCCGCACTCTAACCCTAATTTAGCCATAAGCAACT